>NW_017295762.1:69974-72262 GCF_001594075.2 Trachymyrmex cornetzi | reverse complement strand
TTTGCCTCTGCTTCTCACCTCATAAGCAACAAACGGGGATGCTCCCCGCGTGATCTGCTTCTAGTAGTGTCGAATAACCGATAGAGGGCGCCACAAGTCCCGTTTCAAATATTAAGGTGATCAAATCGAAGCGCGAACCGGGACTGGGGTCCCTGGGACCCCATGTGTGGTGGAAGGGTTACACTGTCCTGGATTGTTCTGAGAATTCAGATCTTAATACTCCAGAATACCTTTTTCTCGATATAAAGTCTGCGCAACGAAGTATGTTATTTGTCGTTATGTATAGGTGCCCGGGTGGTCAACTTTTTTCAGATTTTTTAACGAAATTTAATTTATATTTACCCAGGTTTAAAAACGTTATAATCACCGGTGATCTAAATTGTAATTTACTAGTTGATAGTTTCGAATCCAATTATATTAAAAACTTCATATGCGAATATTCGCTTTTTTCTGTCCCTTTTGGTTCTATTCATCATTCCGGGTTTTCAAGCTCACAGCTTGACGTTATGATCGTTGACAGCAGCAATAAAATTAAAAGTTTCGCTAAATCACTAACACCATTTGCGGCCGGTCATCACATTATATCAATCTGCTACGAATTTCACAATTTAAATCGTACTCCGCAAATAATTACTTATCGTGATTTTTCAAACTGCGACCACGACGCCCTAGCAAACGATCTCATAGCCCTATTTCGCATTAGACTTTCCAACCTACTGATTTTATCTAATATACATCCAATTGAACTCACGAATAGTCTTAACATTTTTTATGATTGTATCAATGAAACGCTAAATGCTCACGCGCCGTACATTACAAAACAAATAACGCATCGCTCCATCCCATGGTTGAATTCCGATCTCCGAACTAGGATTAAGATACGCGATAAATTGTTTTCTCGTGCTAAGAGACTGTGTAACCCTGTACTTCTTCAACAATACAGAATTATGAGACGTGAAATCAAGTATGCATTGAAATATGCCAAAGATACATACCTAATTGATACGCTACCTCTACAGTCGAGTCCCAATATTCTCTGGTCATACTTAGGGAAATTGGGTCTTACTAATGCACCATCTCAATCTTCCCTAAATCACTTGTCTGCATCTACATTAAATCGCTATTACTCACAAGTAGCCTCCTCTCATCCACCATGTACCCAGGAAGCCCTAAACAACATCCTATCACGACCTCTGCCAACCTCGCATCCGTCTTTCATTCGTTATATCATTAAAAAATCGTAAAACACAAATACCATATGGATTTAATAAAATTGTGAGCAAGAAGAAAAGAGAGAACGCAGGAGAGAATATAATGGGAAGAAGAGAGAGCGCGAATACTATGATAAATATAGGACCATAATGGGTAGGAGAGAGAATACGAATACTATAGCGAGTGTGTGTGTGTGTGTGTGCTTGTGCGTGTGCGTGTGCGTGTGCGTGTGCGTGTGCGTGTGCGCGCGTGTGTGTGTGTGTGTGTGTTACTAAAATAATACCGACAGTAACTACTAAATTTTCATCTACGTTTAAACAATGAGTGTCCTCGTTAAACGGTTGAAAGCAAGAATAGTTTAATAGTTCGAAATTTTTGAAGAGAATACGAGGGTCGTCTGAAAAGTTTTGAGCCGGAGTGATCCCGATTGATCACGGCTCCCTTGGACACCACCAATCACAGCGACCAGTGCTTAGGAGCTTTGCAGTCTCAAGCGCTGTGAGTGGCTCGTGTCCAATTGAGCCGTGTCCAACTGAGTGCCACCCTTTTGAGCCTAACATAGAAACAATTAATTTTTCGGTCAAATTCAATTTTATTTTTCCACATAGTCTCCTTTTAAGTCGATACATTTTTTCCAGCGATGCTCCCACCCCTTTAATCCATTCAAATAATACGGAGCGCCTTGCTTTGGAAAAGAGGCGTCTACGGATGCGATGACCTCCTCGTTCGATGAAAATTTCTGTCCTCCGAGCCAAACTTTCAGCCTAGGAAACAGAAAAAAATCGCTGGGGGTCGCCAGATCTGGTGAATACGGTGGATGATCAATTAATTCGAACCGCAATTCGTGAATTTTTGCCATAGCGACCGCCGAAGGGTGAGACGGTGCGTTATCTTGATGGAACAGCACTTTCTTCTTTTTCAAATGCGGTCGTTTTTTCTCAATTTCTGCCTTGCTTGTCAAGCAATGATGCGTGGTACGTCCTTGTTATTGTTTTACCTTTTTCAAGAAAGTCGATCAACACAATTCCATGACTGTCCCAAAAAACAGTCGCCATCACCTTTCCCGCCGATAAAAC
>NW_017295762.1:69041-69534 GCF_001594075.2 Trachymyrmex cornetzi | reverse complement strand
ATCTTTTCACGGTGGCAAATGATGGGGCAGAGTCCCCGTAAACAGCGTCCAACTCGGCTTTAATTTGCGTAGACGTATTACCTTTCAAATGCAAAAATTTAATTATAGCACGATATTCAATTTTTTCCATTTTTACAAAATGATGACACAAATAATTGTCAAACAAGAACTGAATGTCCAAAATGGCCACAATTGTCACAGATATCTTTCGTAAGTATCACGATTATAATACCAGAGTGGCTTCGACAAGTAACGCCATCTTCATGATGAGGCTCAAAACTTTTCAGTCGACCCTCGTATATCCACAATATCCACATTTTTTATCCTGTAGAATAATGCTGGATTCACACTGCATCCGATTTGGGTCGTACGACACTCTGCAACCAATCAGAAAATAGGATTCCGATGGATTGTGCTTCGTATTGTCACGTCCGTAATAGCTTGAAAATTTCTTTCCGAACAGACTTAGGTATAGTCCGACAGTAAACACGTG
>NW_017295762.1:68405-68820 GCF_001594075.2 Trachymyrmex cornetzi | reverse complement strand
TCAACCAATAGGAAAGATTAATCCAACCCAGGTTGGTGCAAACCCGATCGGGCCGAAAACGCTATAACTCTAACTCTAACCGAAAACCTAATTCTAACTCCAATCGAAATTCTAATTTTAATTCTAATCGTAAATCTAACTTTAATTCTAATCGTAATCCTAACTTTAATTATAATCGTAATTCTAACTCTAATTATAAAATCCAAGATAAGTTGTGGAATTAACTGTACTCACTAGTTGTAATCAGTAATATAAAATATATCCCTATATTTGAACAATTGCTTGAGTGCGTGATTCCTGGCAACCTCACCCTCCCGTTTACATTTGATATCATCGACATTAACGGAGGGCCGATCTAAACCGACGGGCGCCAGGGCACTGGATTAAGACGAGAAGCTTCCTCCTCCAACCACTG
>NW_017295762.1:66802-68083 GCF_001594075.2 Trachymyrmex cornetzi | reverse complement strand
GGGAGCCGTTGAAAGATTCGAATCCTGCAGCGTATGTTCGGTACTGACTGTCACGGTGCATGCTGTCGCAAGTTGTCCTGATTGCCCTGACGCATTATTCAGATTCATCGCTTACTTAGAGGAGACGGGAGAAACCCCGTAGATCGAAACGGAACCAACCATAGTCGCGATATCTAGCGTTCGACTGTAGCCAATCGGTGGGCTGGACAAGTCTCGTCGCGGAAATTTTATCGCTCGAAACGCGAAGTAGCATCCCACCATAGCCTCAGGATAGCGCCGATACCGGAGGTCGGCCGGTGCTCCCTCGAGACGTAACAGTATCATCGGAATTCTGTTTTCTGATTGGTTGAAGAGCGTCGTACGACGAAAATCGGATACAGTGTGAATCCAGCATAATAAACAATCATAACTTTGAATTTCTGAGCAGAGAAAGTAATAAACTCATGTGTATGTTAAGCCTATTCAATGTGCTCTTTGTTTAACCTCTTACCGTTTTATCTTTTCATAGGTGTTATCTTTTCATAGGTTTTATCGATAATCATGCTTCTTGTCATATGTTTCTTGTCTCTTCCGAAGTTCAACAACTTTTATTTCGTACGACAAGAAAATAAGATAAGAGGTAAAATAGCAAGAGGTAAAATGAGGTTAGAAGTAAGAAACAAGAAACAAAGAGCACATTGTAGAACAGGCTTTACAAAGAAATTGTTCAATATATTGCATTAATATAAAATTTTTATTAAAAATTCTAATAGTTTTAAGTGATATTCTTACGTAATTTTGCTGAATATTTGACATTTTTGTCTTCTTCACTCACATACACAGACATATACCAATACAGAAGCTCCCAAGAAATTCCGTACAAGCAGTGCGCATAAAATGAAACTTGCGGATAGAAATCGACGATACGTACATAAAACAGGTCGGACCAATCACAAACGTTCCGCCAATTCCGCGTTGCGCACGTTCCGCATCCATGGGATCGCACCTCACTGGTCTGGCATCTCTGTTCTAAGGGGCTCCGCACAATAAAAGGAACAGGGAACAGGAACAGAGAATAAGAATTTTAACCTATCAGAAATCATGTATTGTGGAATACGCAGTGTGTATTCCACAATACATGATTTCTGATAGGTTGAAATTATTGGGATACCGTCACATGCGGCGTAACTTGCGTAAGCGTAACTTGCGTAAGCGTAACTTGCGCCGACCAATCAGGTTTGTTCGCGTCGCATGCTCCAAGGGTGAGGCGTCGTCTACAATACACGGAGTAAGAAGTAAGAG
>NW_017295762.1:65797-66676 GCF_001594075.2 Trachymyrmex cornetzi | reverse complement strand
CGAGCCACTCACAGCGCTTGAGACTACAAAGTTCCTAAGCACCGGTCGCTGTGATTGGTGGTGTCTAATCGAGCCGTGATCAAACGGGATCACCCCTGCTCCAACATGTTCCGACATATTCCTACCATAGCTCATACTCATAACTCTATCAAGCGCGTTGGAGTGAGTAGGAGCTATGGTAGGAGCATATTGGAACATATTGGAGCATGCGACGCGAACAAACCCATCATTTCACTTGAACATCGATTTCTGTCTAGTCACTTTATGTTTTTTACGCTATTTTGTTGTTACGCCGAAACATGATGGAACCACCATGCGTCGAATTCAATTTCTGACTCATTCTGTATATTGTATTTAGCTTATTCTGTATGAAAAAATGCAAATGGCTTTCGATTATGCAACAGTGCAATTATAGAAATCATGCGCTTCTTTACATCGAGTGGAAAGTCGAAACCAGTCGAAACCCATGTGGAACAATTACAGACCTCATTTTGCCTTTGTGACATATTTTCTGACCTCAATTGTCATCAAATTTAACAATTAATGTATCGGATCACAGGGCACAACGACGCATTTTTTTGCCAGATTCTTTCGATTCATGCAAAAACGCGTCGAATAAGCCTAATAGCGTTTTCGATTGGGGTGCACTGGCTGCACTCAGTGTCAAGAGCGTGTTCGATTGGCAGTGCCAATGCACACTTGGCTAGTGTCACGTGTTCATTTGATCGCACGACACTCGCGTAGTGCGCACTCAGTGCGCACTAAGTGGCACGAGATATTTTGACGGTGCCAGTTCAGTGCACGTTTTATCACAGTTAAGGATATACATAGAGACAAGCAAATCTGCGCAGTTGAATTGAAAACGGGGTCTTGTCCATA
>NW_017295762.1:63658-65326 GCF_001594075.2 Trachymyrmex cornetzi | reverse complement strand
CACTATTCAGTGCAACCCATGGAACTCGTCCAGTGTTGGTGTGAACTGAGTGCGCACTGGTGCGCACTAACTTTTGCCCAATCGAAAACGCTATAAGAGTGGTCTCACAAGACTTTTCGATTTTAATGATTCATTCGATCATCCGTTCATATGTACGCGATGGAAAGGTGCCAATTCCCCATGAGGCGTACTTTTCGAGATGCGTAGGTTACAAAAACCAATCGTAAATTCGTTTAGCATTTCTGTGAGAGTGTACAACAGAAATTCTAATCAGCAATTGGTTGCATTAGTTCCGCACTTCTCTAAATTTCATGAAATACGCCCTCTGTGAATGCTAGTCTTCGGAATGGCGTAACGTATATTCTATCTAGTAAATTACTAGAATACGCAGGTTACGCTTACGCAGGTTACGCCGCATGTGACGGCACCCTTATTCTCTGTTCTCTGTTCCTTTCATTGTGCGGGGCCCCTAAGGGCCTGAGCACAATAGAGGAACAGGAATTAGATATTAAGATTTTAACCTATCAGAAACTGATTACATCGGAATACACGGTTTCTGATAGGTTGAAATCTTAATATCTAATTCTTGTTCCTCTATTGTGCGCAGGCCCTTACTTCACCTAATATCCTTCCACCATGAGCACACCTTTAATACTTCCACCCATGATATAAAGACAAGGGTATGCTAGACCGGTGGTAACCCACTGCGCGTCTATCAAAAGTAGAGGGGGTAAGCACGTGACTGTTACCAAGTTACGTCATATTCGATTAATTTCGGTTAATTACGGAGCGGTTCGAGTTCGTGTAATATGGCCGTAAAATACGATTGCGAGCACATATTAGGTCTGTTCACGTTGCTTGTACTTTTGGTACTCGACATCTTCGCTTTCTCTCTTTTTTAAGGCAAAATATGTGTCTATTTTAATTTAAGTGCAAAAATATTTGGGGATTTCATGCAACGCGAACAGACCTATAGTCTTGTACGATATCAACAGTAATAAAATAACTTTTTATAACATTATAAAAATATAATAATTTCAATATAATATCATATATAGTACTAATATATTACTTGATACGTTCTATTCTTCAAATAAACATTTCAATTAAAGTACTGCAAAGAGCGCTGTAAGTATACTGATAAATAATACATTTCAATTTATCGCGAAATAATGACGTTTTTTTTATATTTTTTACATTAAAATGTTTAATGTAATCGATTTATTTGGAAAATTTCATATATTTAAATTAATACAATATAAATTTAATAATATAATTTATGTATAATATTAAATATAATATATACATTAATTTACATGTGTCATAATTAAAATAATTTAATATAATAATAAGATTAATTTTTTGTTTATTTCATTAATATTAATTAATAAAATATTACTGTGATACAATTTTTCCGTCCAAAAACTTTACATATACTTAAACATATACTTTGTATCGGACTTCTCAGTAAAGTACTGCGTATTAATGTATTACAGAAAATTCAATAAAAGGTTATTTTTCACGCAATGACGATAAATGGCAAAATAGTAATTTTTTATAATGTGCATTGCAAAGAAATTATAATAATTTCGAATTCACCGCGTAATGATGACGTAACTTGGTGACAATTCTGATTGGCCATTTGACAGTCACGTGATTTATCGATGC
>NW_017295762.1:62735-63508 GCF_001594075.2 Trachymyrmex cornetzi | reverse complement strand
TGAAGAGCGTCGTACGACGAAAATCGGATACAGTGTGAATCCAGCATAAGGCCGTAGCACACAAGCAGTAAGTGAATTGGTCAATCACAGCAGAGACCGTAAGGCCCTCTGCTGTGATTGGTCAATTCACTTACTGCTTGCGTGTTACGGCCTTAAGGCCCATCTACAATACACGGAGTAAGAAGTAAGAGTAAGAAATTGACCAATCACAGTCGAATGTGAGAAGAATAATCGACTGTGATTGGTCAATTTCTTACTCTTACTTCTTACTCCGTGTATTGTAGACGGGCCTTTAGATTTAGGCTGCGGTCCACTTGCTTCTTCCAAATGCTCTGAACGTTAAGGCCTGCGCACAATAGAGGAACAAGAATTAGATATTAAGATTTCAACCTATCAGAAACCGCGTATTCCGATGTAATCAGTTTCTGATAGGTTGAAATCTTAATATCTAATTCCTGTTCCTCTATTGTGCTCAGGCCCTTACGCTCCAAACGCTACGCTCCGATTGGTCCATTACTATTTCGAATGCTACAATGGGCCTGTTCTTTTTGGCTGAACTTTTGCACCAATTCATCGTTTTTCCTTTTCTATCCGGAAGGAAAGAAGAGGAAGAAAGATGAATTGGTGCAAAAGTTCAGCCAAAAAGAACAGGCCTATTTGCTACGTGAACGCTCCAGCCAACCCACCTCTTGAGGTGAGGCAGTTGAAGTGAAGTGGGAGCAAAAACGATGACGTATTGATGGTGTAATCAGGGTGATGTCCCATGCAGCGGA
>NW_017295762.1:57347-62434 GCF_001594075.2 Trachymyrmex cornetzi | reverse complement strand
CCGCGTATCGCGTAACCGCGTAACCAATCAATAATCAGTAAAACGCGAAACCACAACAGCGGATCGCTTCTGATTGGTTAAGCGATACGCGGTAAATACACCTCATGGGACTCCAGCCTCAGAGTTGCTGGGAGCGTTCTGAAGCATCAAATGGACCAGTCATATCAGTGTTACAAATGCTCTGTAGCGTTTGAAGCGTTAAGTGGACCACAGCCTTAAAGGAATAAACCTAACCTATCTCAGCGAAAAATCACAAAACGGTTGCAAAACTGTTGAACGCAGCCCATATCTTCAGAAATCAAAAGACCTTCGCCTGAAGAAGGTAGCCTTAGCCGTGGTTGCTTCTGATTGCATAACGAAAAAACGCCATTATAAAGCTGATTTTTAAGTTTATTTATTATATATCGTGGCATCGTGCTATATTACAAATCATGCTGTGGTATATTGTGTATATTACAATTAAAATTGTATTAACTATGCCAATTATAAGGTTATATGAAGGAGATACTGGAACGATTTATAGCCTAGAAGTTTCCGAAGAGGATGCTATTAAAGCTGATAGAGGTATAAATAGCATTATATGATCTGTATTAAATATACATAATTTAATTTAGAAAAAATAATTTTCGAATTTTATTATTTCAAAGATACGGTATTTGCGACGCAACTTTTATAACGTTTTAAAAGTGCCCAAGAGACACGATTTACCAAGAGTGCTGAAGAAACAGCAACAATTGTCAAAGATGCTGAAAATAGTCGAAGTCGGGGTGATCCCAATTGACCACGTCTCGACCACCAATCCCAGCGACCGGTGCTTAGGAGCTTTGTAGTCTCAAGCGTTGTGAGTGGCTCGTGTCCAATTGAGCCGTGTCCAACTGGGTGCCACCCGTCAAAGTCATTCAATTACTGAATCAGGTAAATATATTATTTACATTTTTATTCCTTTATGTATATCCTCGTATTTATCTTATATGTTTTTCATTAATGATCGAAATCATTCATACTTTTTCATGATACAGCATGTTATGATATGAATCAAACAACGCAAGAGTTTTCTAAATCTTCTCAAGAAGCGTTTGATTTTCAAGAGAAAGGTATTTCCTAATGATTATACTTATAATCGTATTAAAAAGGATCTAAAAACATATAGATCATATGTTATTTTACAGATAGTTTTCGTTGGCCACACGAGGCAGTTCTTTTATTACTTATGTTTTATAAAGAACACGAAGATCAATTCAAATTGGAAAAATGACTATGAAAAAATTTTGAAACATGATTGCCTCTCATTTAAATGAGAAAGGATATAATGTTACAAGCTCTCAATGCAAAATCAAGATGGCACGTCTAAAAAATACCTATAAAAGTGTTAAAGACCATAACGCAAAAAGTGGTAACAGTCATAGGACTTGGCAATATTTTGATGTAAATATAGAGGGAGAAAACATATGTTGAACATATTAATTATACTTAAGATGTATATCAATTTTCACTGTATTCCAGGTAATGGACGAAATGTTTAATAAAAAGCCATGGATGACTCCTATCCTTACATTAGATAGTAGCAATCCTACTTCCTCATTATCTTCTGAATGCAGTGCTGAGAATAAAAACGCTGATAATAAAAAAGATCCATCTTCATATAAAACTAAAATACGTTCTACACGTAAGTACTATTATCAACACTTTATTATGTTTTATTAAAATACGTTATACTTTCGAAATTATGTGCTACCGTTATACTCCCATTTGTCTAATGTGTTTATGAATTTATTTTAACATCAAAAGTCTTATATTGATTGTTATTTTAATATTTTATACTTGTATGTGTATGTAAAATAAATACGTACACTTTTTTACATTTATTATAATTTGTATAAAATATTGACATTTTATTATGATATTGAAATTACAGGTATAAATAAGTTTTCCATGATAGAGAAAATGATTGCTACTACGGAACAAAGTAACATTGAGCGAAAAAAAATGCACGAGGAAGCAATGTCTCGTCAAGATAAGTTACTCGACATTCTAGAAAAAATTGTTACTACACAGAAGTGAATACTGGATGTCTGCCAGAAAAATTCAATTTTTATTTTAAACATTAATATTATGAAAGAATACTTTTGGTTTGAATTCTTTTGTATGAATTTAGAGTCGTTTAAATTTAAATAAGAGAAGTAGAATATGTAACACAACAAAGTCTGATTAGCACATCTATACCTATAACGAATTAATTAATTAAAGATAAGAAAGTTTTTAGTTTTGAATAATATGATAAAATGTGACAATGGGTGCTTTCCATTTGACGATACAAGTCGATACAAACGTCGTTCTATCCTTGTTGACATTCAGAGAGTGACACTTGTGTCGACTTGTGTCATCAACTGGAAAGTACTCAATATATGCTAAATATATTCTATTTTTGTTTTCGAATAAAAGTGATAAATAAGATAATAATGTGATAAAAATTAATACAGTATAGTACACGTTATATTTTTATTTTCGAATAAGAGAAGTGATAACAATATCATATAAATGTAATATATATTCCATTTTTATTTTTTAATAAGAAAAGTGATAACGATGTGATAAAAGTGTAATAATACATGATACATACGTTTTGTTTTCGTTTTGAATAAGAAAAGTGTTCGAATAAGAAAGTTTATATTTGAATAACATAAACTTTCTTATTCGAACACTTTTATAAGTATGTAAATAAGTATGTGATAAATTTGTATTAAAATATGGTAAATATATATTTATGCAGTTTTATTTTATCGTAATATATTTTATTTTATCGATTATATGCATAAATATCTATCCATTTTGAACATTCTGAGCATTTCTCATATCTAAATTATTACATATGTTAAGTTTCTTAGCTTCTGCAATAATTCTATCATTATATCTAATTCTTTCCCTTTGTAATTCTACTTCTTCTATATCAAAAACAATAACATCATCTTCTAATCTCAATTCGTCTTTTTTTAATAAACAAATGTTGTGAAGCACACAACACGCTGATATATGATATGGTGTAAAATCAATACGATTAATTGCTAGTAACTGTAAGAGACTTCTCCAGCGTCCTTTTAAAAGTGCAAATGCCCTTTCTATTACCATTCTCGTTGAAGAATGGTAATAATTGTAATTCTTTTGTCGTTCTGTGAGGTGTCCGTTGTCCACATATGGAACTAAAAGATGTTGATGCAGTCCATATGCGGCGTCTCCAATTAAATGAGTATTATTGGGAAACTTGTTGGGATCATTTATATAATCCTGGAGAGCTGATAAGCGAAAAATACGAGCATCATGAACTGATCCTACATTTCTCACATATACATGCGTGAACTGCATTATATGATCGCACACTGCCTGTACAAAATGCAACACAAATTCTTTCATTAATTAATAATTGCTTAAGCCAGCGATACATAATGCTTTTTTTTCCTGCTGGGTTGCTAGCTCAGTTGATATCTTGCCATTTTATTGCTGACACCGCAGCCAATACAATAGCAAGATGCTTATCCAGTTAGTAATTCAGTAATAAAAAGCATCATGTGCTGCTTGCGGCTATATTTATTACTAATAATAAGCGTAATATAATAAACTAGGATTTAGATATTCTGGTTATAATTACGGGATTTATAAGGTCTACACATATACACACCCGTACACAGTATGTAATAACATTTTAAAATAAATTACATAAGTAATGATATTATAACAGCATTATTAAAATATTACCTGCAGATGAATAGAATGACGACCTTTTTGATTGATGTATGCTTCTGCATTTTCTATAGGTGCTGGAATAGTTATATGGGTACCGTCTATGGCTCCAATTGTATCAGGGAAACCATTTTTACGAGAAAATCCAAGTATAATATCCTGTATTTTATCATTTCTTGGCCATACTATATATCTTGGTGACAATTGACAAAGTGCTTTTGCAACACGACGCACAATTCTTACAGCTGTGGCCTTGCCAACGTTAAATTTCTCAACTATAGATCTAAAAGTATAATAATATATAAAATGTGATTTATTACATGTAATATATAACATAAAGCATGTGGGAAAAAATTTTACATCAGAAATAATAACTAATAATATCATTTTTATTAGTGCTCTTGTGCGTAAAAAATAACACTAAGGGGTGCTTTCCATTTGATGACACAAGTCAACACGAGTGTCGTTCTATCTTTGTCACTCTCTGAATGTCAACAAGGATAGAACAACGCTTGTGTCGACTTGTGTCATCAAATGGAAAGCATGTAAGAAAATTTAAGGTACAAGTGTATGTATTGTATAAAATAACGACATTGTTTTGTGAAATATGTAATACATTACATTTCGTATATTCATTTTAATAATATAAATATAAGTATAAAACTCTTGGCTTATGCGGACGATGTGGTGTTATTGGCGGAAGGAGAAGGGGAAATGAGGAGTATGATAGAAAGGTTAGAGGGATATGTGGATAGAAAAGGATTGGAAGTGAATAGGGAAAAGTCGAAGATATTAAGGTTTAGGAAAGGGGGGGAAGGGACAGTAAGGTTAGTTGGACTTGGAAAGGGAAGGAGATAGAAGAGGTGAAGAAATTTAGATACTTGGGTTACACTATGCAGAGGAATGGGGGTCAAGAGGAACATGTGAAGGAGAGAGTAGAAAGGGCAATGGCGATAATGGGGCAAGTGTGGGGGATAGGAAAGAGGAAGTTTGGGAGGGATTGGAAAAGGAGGATGTGGTTGTTCGATAAATTGGTTTGGTCGGTGTTACGGATATGGGGCGGAAATATGGGGGTGGAAGGAAAGGGAGAGGGTAGAAAGCTTGCAGGAGAGGTATATAAAGTGAGTGCTAGGGGTGGATAGGGGAACTCCGGGGTATATGGTGAGGGAGGAGATACAAAGGGAGAAAATGAGGGTGAGGGCAGGGAAAAGAGCATGGGCATTTGAAGAGAGACTAAGGGTAGGGAGGGGAGGTGAGCTAGCGAGATTGTGTTGGGAAGAGATGAGGGGAAGGAGGAGGAGGGGGGAGAAGTTGGAGGGTTGGGGGGGAGAAAGAGAAAAATTTTTTGGAGA
>NW_017295762.1:56499-56907 GCF_001594075.2 Trachymyrmex cornetzi | reverse complement strand
GGGGGATGTTTGGAAGATAAAGAGAGAGTTTGGAAAAGCCTCGGCTAATGAGAGGTGAGGTGCCGGAAGCGGAAGCCCTGGCGGTGAGAGAGAGAGAAATAGCGTGCGGCGTAGGATAAGGTAGCATAAGTTAGCATAAGTTAAATTAGCATAAGTTAGGATAAGGAGCGTGTGTGTATGTGATGATTGTAACCCTGAGGGGCGCAATAAAATATCTATCTATCTATCTATCTAAGTATAAAACTCTTTCTTTTATAGGTAATTATTCAGAATACCTCCCTCACCTCCAATTTCGATAAAATTAGGCTCATTCGACGCGTTTTTACATGAAACGAAAGAATCTGGCAGAAAAAAGTGTCGCTCTGCCTCGCGAACCGAGATATTTAGCGTTAAAGTTGACTATGGAGG
>NW_017295762.1:56220-56439 GCF_001594075.2 Trachymyrmex cornetzi | reverse complement strand
TGACAACGCTCATGAGCATTGTTTGTCTTCGTTTAACATTTGACAAACAACAAGGATGAAATGATTTTTAAGCGTTGTGAGCGTGTATCGGACCGCGGTCTATGTGTAATAAATTAAACGTATGTAGTAGTGCTTAGACACACACAGTGTCCGCTTGGAATATTTGTAACCCATGTAGACAGTGGGATGTATAGACAGTAATGCTTGGGTTCGGGGCGG
>NW_017295762.1:53367-56072 GCF_001594075.2 Trachymyrmex cornetzi | reverse complement strand
GGGCGGCGTCGCCGCCCCGAACCCAAGCATTACTGTCTATACATCCCACTGTCTACATGGGTTACAAATATTTCAAGCGGACACTGTGTGTCTAAGCACTACTACATACGTTTAATTTATTACACATAGTCGGTATGACAGATTTCCTAACCTCCATAGTCGTCAACTTTAACGCTAAATATCTCGGTTCGCGAGGCAGAGCGACACTTTTTTCTGCCAGATTCTTTCGTTTCATGCAAAAACGCGTCGAATGAGCCTAATTTTATCGAAATCGGAGGTGAGGGAGATATTCTGAATAATATATATATATATATATATTTTTTACCAGCACTACTACATACTTTTAATTTATTACACATAGACCGCGGTCCGATACACGCTCACAACGCTTAAAAATCATTTCATCCTTGTTGTTTGTCAAATGTTAAACGAAGACAAACAATGCTCATGAGCGTTGTCAGCATGATTCGGACCACGGCCATAGTCGGTATGACAGATTTGCTAACCTCCATAGTCGTCAACTTTAACGCTAAATATCTCGGTTCGCGAGGCAGAGCGACACTTTTTTCTGCCAGATTCTTTCGTTTCATGCAAAAACGCGTCGAATGAGCCTAATTTTATCGAAATCGGAGGTGAGGGAGGTATTCTGAATAATTACCGATTATTCTTCTCATATTCTACTGTGATTGATCAATTTTCTACGACTTAAAACTTTACGACTGCTACGACTTCTATTGTAGACCCCGCTTTAACATGATTTCGATTTTATACATCATTGCAAAAAGGTAAATTTTCACGAGCTGCTCTAACCGGCTGTTTCAGCGACAAAAAGGATCAGACTGGAGTCCCATGAGGTGTATTTACCGCGGATCGCATAACCGCGTAACCAATCAGAAGCGATCCGCTGTTGTGGTTTCGCGTTTTACTGATTATTGATTGGTTACGCGGTTACGCGATACGCGGTAAATACACCTTATGGGACTCCAGCCTCACGTGACAAAAAATACGTACTAAGGCCGGTATTCATAGTCAGATCTTATATTTAAGGGAGCCGTCCCATGGAGCATTTCTCAATACGTACGTATTGACGGATCGAAGCGTCGACCAATCACCGACGATCCGCCGTTTTACACGATCGAGCCGTTTAAGCGCGCGCAGCAGTGTCCTATATACGAAATTTTTTTGTTTATTAAAGAAAGTCCTTTCAAAATCATTAAAATAAAAGTAAAACATGGCAAATGTAGAAAATATACCACCCACTGTAAGTACTAGAGAGATATTATATATACATTTTGATATTAGAGGTTATATTTATATTCGAAGTAAAAAAATGTACATAACGAGAAGCCTTCCTTATTTACGATGCATTTTTTGCAGAAATGTGGACATTGTGGCTGGCTAATTACTGCCTTGCTTAAGGAAAATATCAAACAGCATAGCTGTTTTGGCTTATTTGACGAAACTACTCATGTGTTGTGCTCTGATGACAAAAACAACATATTAATGTGTAAAGTATCATGACAAGAAAATGACAATTGATTTGTTTAATTAATATAATGGAATTAGTTATATTATACACATTATTTTACAGTTGACAAGGACAAGTTTGTCAGTGCTTCAAATGACAAAGCAAAAGAATTGCAGAGTACAACGTCAAGTAAGTTGGAAAGAAAAAATTTGTGCATCTCTATTTTCCATGCATGTGCTAAATTGTAAAATCAATTCTTTCATTATTGTACAGATACAAAGGGTAAGATGACCAAAACTGCGAAGGCCAAAGGGAAACAAATCGAAAACGAATACAACGAAAAACTGATAGCTGCAATCCAAAAACGGCCACCATTGTATGATTGTCGATTGCCTCTAAAAAGTCGGAATAATCTTAAAAAGGAAGCATTGTGGAAAGAGGTTGCGAATATCGTACAAGGTATGTTACGCACGCACGTACGCACAAAGTTGTAAATTCCAAAATCCACAACTACTTAAGGCTCTGCATGGCTTATCCATCAGTAACATCATCCTCTAATCTGAAATTAATATAAAATAAAGTCAAAAGTTTGACATGAAGGCTTTTTCTAGTTTTCTTTTCAATTCTCAACCAATTTCTGGATTTTTAAAATAAATTTACGAACATAACGTATTCAAATAATGTATGGAACTGACGTATTAGAGATCATTTTGAGGATGGGAAGTTACGAATTTGACGAATCTATAGACCGGGAGACCCCTTGATTTAAATTATCAATGACTTATGCAAAATGTAATATATTTTGTACTTTTATACTGACTTTAGGAAACGATGACTATGATAGAGTGCGTAAAAGATGGACGCAATTGCGAGACGGCTATGTGAAGGCGAGGCGTAAGAAGAGGCAGTACATCCCAAGTGGATCAGCAGCTGACGAATTGGAAAATACAAAATGCTCGTTTACCTGGTTCGACCAATTGCAATTTCTTGACGACGTACTGCAGCAAGTACCGTAAGTTATAGTACTTGTATGTTAAAAAAACATGTTTTACATAAGTTATGTAGAACTTTTTGAAAACTATTTAAAAAATTATTATTGAACCACGAAATTGAAGTTGTGTATATCATTGATTAGTTTAAGGGCAGGGTATTGTTAAAAAATTTAAGTAAAAACTATTCGTATAATTAAATGTAAACAAATAATAAAATAAATAATAAGTAATAATAATAATAATAA
>NW_017295762.1:49050-53106 GCF_001594075.2 Trachymyrmex cornetzi | reverse complement strand
TGGATTTGAACACGGAGAAAACCCGCGAAACACAAGATTGTCATATAGGAAACACCCGTGAAAGCCTCAAGAATATTGTAAATTAATTTTTTAATCTACCCTGCCCTTTAATGCGTGGTCTACAATGGCAGTAGCAGTAGTGGATTAGGTCGTAAGAGTAAGAAATTGACCAATCACAGTCGAATGGGAGAAGAATAATCGACTGTAATTGGTCAATTTCTTACTCTTACAACCTAATCCACTACTGCTACTGCCATTGTAGACCACGCAATAGGCTATGGCAGAAAACGAAACGTAACGAGACGTAAACTGTTGTAGTCGGGACGTAGGATAAGACAGAGAAAAACATAGCTGTCGCAGTCGTAACTGATCGGGAAAGTGCGTCGTCTCCAATGCACCAGTCACAACTACGATAGCTACGTTTTTCTCTGTCTTATCCTACGTCATGACTACAACAGTTTACGTCTCATTACGTTTCGTTCTCTGCTAATAGCTCTAAGTTGTGTTACTTGCATGAGGATTGATGTTAGGTAACATTAGTCAAATTTAAGTTATGTACAAAAAACTGTTAGTAACATTTTGCATAGCCATACAAAACGTTCAGCCAAATGTTATGATATTAATAGTAATATTTGCACTTATGTTTTGTATAGCACTGACAGTAATTTTGAAAATGACACTGTTTTGGAAATTGAAGAAGCACATATTGCCAGTGAAGAACACAGTACAACTTCCGAGATTCCCATTTCTGAAACATTAAATGTTTCTGTAAGCCAATCTTGGTCTACCGATGAGCCTTCACATTCAAAATCTAATCAACGAGCTTCGAAAAGTAATTTCTCTAATAATGCATTGACCTTTGACATTATGCAAACAATGATGTAATGTTTTTTTTTTGTTTTCTCTATTTGCAGAAAGAAAAAATGCAGATGAGAACAACGACATAAAAAAAGCAATTCTTGCTTCTCTTGATTTAGAACAGCCAAAACAGGATGCAATTGATGGGTTTTTGCTCCAAATTGGAGATCGATTACGAGCTCTCCCGAAACGCGAGAGACATGCATTTGAAGTTCGGATCTTATCGCAACTATATGACCTAGAATCAGAACTAGTTATCGTTTAAGAGGGGAAATACATTTAGGCGAGTGAAAACAAGGTAAATTTTCGTGAATTTTTTTTTTTAAGGAAAGGATTATCCGATTATTTTTATTTTTTTATTTTTTTTTATTTTTTTTTAATCTTAAGTTTGTTTTCACTCTTAATCTTAAGTCTTGTTTTCACTCGCCTAAATGTATTTCCCCACTTAATGTTTGGTACTATGATTATTTCAAATGATCTCATTAATCTTATTAGTAGTACTTTTAACTCACTGTTGATTATATCACTATTAATGTTACTATTTATTATAAGGATAGGGCGGTACAGGAGAAATAAAAAACTGTTGCAATATTATTTAAATTTAGTCATAATTGTACCGCACACCGTATACACAAAGTCAAATAAAACTGTAAATGTCACAAAAATCGATAGTGTATGCTAAAAATCGTTATTCACAGCCTTTCTCCACTGAAATTCTATTTCACCAGCACCTGTAAAAAAATCTGCGAATGCATTGCGAACTTCTATGCCATTATTACTTTCTTCTTCAGCCTCGTCTTCTTCTTCCAGTGAGGACAGTCTTTCATAATTCATATTTCGATCTTCAGCATTGACGCGCGTGTAATAAATCCTCGAGCACAGTTCTTCCTCTGAATCTATAATAAAATTATGTAAAGCTACTGTAGCCTTGATTATTCTTCGTGCGTTTTTCACATTTGCGATAATCGATTTTCTGTAGATTCTCCATCTTGTAACAAGAATCCCAAATGCGCTCTCTACTACGCGTCGTGCTCTACTTAGTCTATAATTGAACACTTTTTTCTTTAAATCTAAGTTGCTACTCCGGGGAAATGGTCGCATCATGTATCGTGATAAAGGAAATGCTTCGTCACCCAAGAGCACATATGGCAGCATAGGCCCATTGCTTTCCAACCGTTTACCATTTGGGACCTGGAATTGTCCTTCGTCAAAATATTTGCCCATTATACTATTTCGGAAAACTCTCCGTCACTATTTCTGCCTTGTGCTCCGATATCGACCATAATAAACCTATACTTTGCATCACTGATAGCCATAAGGTTAATACTATGACGCCCTTTATAATTATAATAAAGTGACCCACTGTTTGGCGGAGCCTGCAATAAAACCACATTAAAACTATGAATAATATATTAGGTAAACTTTCAAACTCATATCGTCAATTTAGTTACATTTGTTGTCTGCGATACAGAAATGTGACAAAATTATGATTACAAACAAAATGAATTTATAAACAGTAAATCACATTTACACTATTGCAAATGAACAAACATATCCAAATTTTCAGCAAACATCCGAATTTTCGAACATCCATCTTTGACCGTTTAATGGCGTTCTCTTTCTATCTTACTTGATGTATTCATACGGTCGTTCTTAATATTATTTAAAATTATTTATATTAAACAACATACCTGTATTTCTACATGCTTGCCGTCGACACAGCCAATGCAGTTTGGGAAATTCCACACGTCATCAAAATCTTGGGCAATTTTTTGCCAACTCTCCGGGGTATCCTTCATAAATACTTTTTCCTTTAAAACTGACCAAATTGCATCACACGTTTCTTTAATTATTTTTGACACAGTATTGTGAGCAACGCGAAAAGCATACGAGATGGATGCCATGCTATCTCCGGAAGCGAGGTACCGCACAGTTATGTGCAAACGTGTTTCAGCTGAGATTGCTTTTCTGACATTACTGTTCTTCGTTATCAATGGCCTCACTAAATCAAATAGTTTCCTAAAAACGACAAAGTCCATCCGAAAGTAGTTCCTAAATTTTTCTTCATCATTTTGCTCCATCTCTTTTATTAAATTATTGCTCGCTTCTTGCAGTAGACGTTGCTGGTCACTAAATATCATCCTTACCCAAAACCGTCGCTCTTTTTGACAAACATTTTTAGTTAAAATATCGTATAATGCGTATAATTGCAGAAGCTTTCGACGTAATCTTGTTTTTACAGATCGTTGATTACATCGCTTGAGGCGATGCGCTATTGCTCCCACAACAAGTAACACGTTTTCTATATTATCCATTTTTTTCTGCAAAACTTATACAAATATTGACTTATACAAATATTTACAATCCGTACGTATGTTATCCGTTAAATTTTCTTTCCACTGTCCCATGCAACAGATTTTACGTATACGGTTAAACGGACCACCAATTACGAACAACTTTTAAGGTTATTTTGTAAATGGATCTAGCGGAAAAATTTCGTAATTGGTGCTTCGATCATCCGTTTACGTTCGATCTGCTGCATGGGACAATGGAACAAAAGTTTTCCGGAAGCAAAACGACGGATCAGTCGACGGGTCGGTGATTAGTCGACGCTTCGATCCGTCAATACGTACGTATTGAGAAATGCTCCATGGGACGGCTCCCTAAGACCGTCTTAAGTAGTCTTAAGATGTCATGAACCAATCAGAAGGTCGCATTAGCGACTTAAGACATTACTTAAGACGGTTTTAAAATAAGAACCGACTATGAATACCGGCCTAACGCTTCAAAAATTGGTCCATTTGCGTATTGTTGGAAGCATTAGTAGCGCTAATGGACCGTTCTATAGAAGCATATGAAAATGAAAACGTTTGAAGCGTTTGTAGCGCCAAGTGGACTGCATCCTATATCATGCTTCCACCATGGCCCATCACCAATATCACCAATCATGGTATAAGGATATATAAGTGGCGCGCGGGTTCTCGCAGGGGACGGACGTTCTCTGCTTCGAGGGTGTTTTTATTCGCTGCATAAACTTTTAATCCGCTCTTTTTAGAGCGCTCAAGTACTTTCATTGACATAATTCCGCCCACCAATCTATACTTTTAATCGTCTAATTACTCGTGTGTGCCGTAATCGCGCGCTTCTCAAGATATAACCTTAGATGAGTGATTCGTCCGGGGGGGGGGGGGGGGGGGC
>NW_017295762.1:44163-48944 GCF_001594075.2 Trachymyrmex cornetzi | reverse complement strand
CAAGGACACAATCAAACACAGTGTAACACAGTGAATCGTTTCATCCTTGTTTAACGTAAGCAAACAACAAGGACGTATGATTCACTGTGTTACACTGTGTCTGACTGTGTCCCTTGCTGGAAAGCACCCAACATCTCGGCGAAAGGCCCTTCGAACGACTCTTCACCGGGTACAACGGACTCGCAAACGCCCATGGAAGTTGACGTCGAACGGCAAGCTAAGAAACGCGCAAATCCATCTAGATTTGAGCTAACGGCCCCCACACTGAAAAGTTTGAGATCTGAACGGGCAAATACCACATCAAACGCCGACGTCCAAGACGGCTCGTCTCCCAGAAGCGCGTCTACCTTAGACCCTTCCGGTAACAGGTACGGATCGTCAGACTTTCCCCCCTTCATCGTGCACATGCAAGTCAAAGAGGACAACATCACGGAACCGGCTTACGAGGTGGTTATGAAAAAACATGTCTCTAAAATTATTGCAAAGGATATCAACAGCATGAAAAAGATCGGAAAAGGTAAAATTGCAATAGAGATGCGTACAGCTACGGCTGCTAACTCTCTAGTTGGGCACCCAGAACTAGCTAAACTAGGTTATACGGCATTCATCCCCTCGCATAAGGTTTTCCGTCAGGGAATCATCAGAGGAGTACCCACCTCTGTCTCGGATGCAGAGCTCAAATCAAATCTGCGATCCTCTGCCAAAATTATAGACTTTAAACGACTCAACCGTCGCATGACGAATAATGGTATTGTAGAATATACTCCTTCTACGACTATTAATATTAAGTTTGCAGGGCAAATTCTACTCAAGTACGTATCTTTGTATTTTGACATGCACAACGTATCGCCTTTCATCCCACGGGTTAAGACTTGTTTTTCGTGTTTCAGAATATAGGACATATTGGAAAGTTCTGTAAAAGTCGCCCTCGGTGCGGACTGTGTGGCAAGGACCCACACGGAGATAAAGATACTTGCGAACGCAATAATCTCCCCCCTCTGTGTATTAATTGCGCGGGCGATCACCCCTCTACTTCTTCTTCCTGCCCCCTCTTTATAAAACAAAAAGAAATCCATGCTCTGGCTGCCACAGACAACATATCATTATCAGAAGCCAGAAGAAGACTATATGGCGGTAACAGTTCACCCTCTCCTCTCTCTCCCTCTGATAATACTCCCTCCATGGAGAGGAATTTCCCTTTGCTACGCAGAGGAGATCGAGATAACAGCTCGGATCTAAGAGAACCCCTTAATTATAGCTATAATAAATTTGATCCCTTAGCCACTCAGGCAGACCATTTCCAGCACCGCCCAAAATACTCCCAGGTCGTCTCTGAAAATCCTACGGACAACAGAAATTCTCGCGGATCAGGCGCTTCGAGGATTTCTTCTGGTCAGAATCAGCTCAAACATACCATAGACTATTCAACGGTCAGACGCAATGCGCCTAAGGCTACCAGCCAGGATGATGGCCCTAGATTCCAAATTTTGAACGCACCGAATATAAGACTTCCATCATGTTCAGGTAACGGAATAGCATTTAGCAACAACAATGGCCTCACAGGGGATCGAATTAACGGCAATATCGAGCCATTCCCCAAGGGAGACATGAATGAGCCGATGTCTATGAATTACAGACAATTCCTTAATTTCGCTAAAATCATGTTTAATTACTTGCAAGACTTTATTGGGCCTCTTCCAGAACTTCCTCTTCCTGCTCAAGAATTCTCACAATCGGCTTACGCAGAACCCTTCAATCTCCAAATCGACCGTTTACATAACACACCTCCAGGGTTCAATCATTTCTATCACTAATACATCACTTAACACTCAATATGAATTCGTCTAGAATCTCTCAACGCAATATCACCGATTCTGTCATAACTTCTTGGAACTGCAGAGGTATAAAGAATAAACTTCCTGAGTTTCATTTTCCAGATAACAACTATGAAATCTGGTGTCTTCAAGAAACTAAGTTGGCCAAGGATGCCTACCTATTCTCTAACATGCATAACTTTATTAGAAAGGATATCGACACGCCGGGACAAAGCGGAATAGCTTTTGCCATCAAGAAATCTATATTCTATGAAACTCTAGATCTCTCTCTCCTTTTTCATCCTTCAGTGGAATTAATGGGTATTAACATAAAAATTTTGGATTCTACCCTCACTATCATCAACATCTACAGACATCCGGGCACCAATACCCCCCTATCATTTTTCCAACAACTCTTCAACTTTGCAACGTCCTGTAACAAGACTATAATCGTGGGTGATTTCAATGCCCACAACATTGACTGGGGTTGCACCTCCACGGATAGACCTGGAAGACTGTTGTCACAAGCTCTGGATCAATACAATCTTATCATCTGCAATGATTATAAACCCACTCTTCAAATGTCCAATAACGAGCATATATCTATTGTAGACCTGGTCATCGCTACGCCTTCTGCACGCACCCTCTTTGATTGCTCTACCGGAAAGGACACCCTCACTAGCGATCATTTTCCCATGTTAATTCGATTTATGTCCAAAATTAATCCTAAAAAGATATTCAAATACAAAATCAAACTCGACGCACAAGAAGTAAAAGACTTTCGCCACTCATTATATACTAATCCGCCGTCAACCAATTCACAAAACCTTCCAGACATACTCGATAGATATAAAAATCTGGTTGCCACTATCACTGAGACTTTATATTTTTTATTCTCACCAGGCTCTAGAACCCCGGCATCCAAATCGGCTAAAGAAAGGAACCTAGTCGCTCCTCCCTGGTGGACGCAAGAATGCCAAGATGCTGTTGAAAAACGCAGAGCAGCTAACATAAAATATTTTAAAACCTCCAGCTCTGAGAACTGGATAGCTTATAAAAAAGAGGTAACAGAATGCAGAAGAATCTTGAGGAAAACTAAAAAGCATAAATGGAGGGACTTTTGCAAGAGCTTCACCGGCAACACGCCTTCTACTCACCTCTGGAAGCTGGTCAAAGCCTTTAAGAATAGACGCCTCGCTCCTCCATTACAATCCACCGAGGAACTACAGAAGGCCCAATTGACGGCAATCAACAAACTATGCCCTCCTACCTGCAGTACTTTGAGCACTCCCCCAATCAACGAGATGCTTGCAGAGGACTCAAGACACCTTCAGGATGTTGCTTCTGATCTTGACAGGCCTATCACAATGAAAGAACTTCAACATGCCATCCAATCCACGAAGCGTACTTCAGCCCCTGGCTTAGACCAGATTGACTACGTGGTCATTCAAAACCTTCCTCAAGCTTACTTGAAAGAACTCCTCGCTATTTACAATGGCCTTTTTGAATCTGGAATTTTTCCGGAGGACTGGACGCGCGCCCTGGTCGTTCTTATTCCCAAGTCGGGAGGTAAAGGAGTCAGACCGATTTCGCTCCTTTCTTGCTTATACAAGATACTGGAAAAGATTATTTATTGGAGAATGAAATGGCTAGTGGAGTCTAGAGCCCTTCTCCCCACTAACCAACTTGGGTTTCGCCCCATGAGCTCCTGCATAGACAGCTTGGTCTCACTTACCAACTACATACAGAGTGGATTCCTAGACAAAGCAGTCACCCTCTGCGCTTTTCTCGACATTGAAGGGGCTTTTGACAATGTCATCCCCTCAATCCTAGTTGAAGGACTGCAGAAGCTGGGCATCCCTGCAAAAACGAGAAAATTCATTTCAAATCTTACTTTTGAGAGAAGCATCTTTTTTGTCTGCGAAGGAGAACTTCAGGGCCCCTTCACTTCCCTGAAGGGTACTCCTCAGGGATCTGCTCTTAGTCCTCTGCTTTTCAATCTGTACTGCGCTGATATTAACAGCTGTTTGCATGAGGATTCTATCCTACTACAGTATGCTGATGACATTGTCATTTTTAGTATAAGCCTTAACGAAGAGGAGGCACACCATCAATTCAAACCTCTCTGAACAACATATTTGCGTATCTACGCTCTAGAGGACTAGATCTGTCTCCTACTAAATCCAAATGGCTTCTATTTTCGAGAAGACGCAACGCTCGCCCTGACCTGGCGCTAAGTATTGGGGGCCAAGACATACCTCTCGTCACTTCATTTACCTTCCTGGGAATTATTCTGGACTCAAAACTCAAAGGTAAGGAACACCTCAAGCATCTTATCAAAAAAGGCCGCAATCTTACCAACATACTTTCGGTCCTCGCGGGCACTAGTTGGGGGTCCCACCCCAGACTGATGTTATGCCTTTATAGAGCTGTTTTCAGATCCGCCATCGAATATGATTGTCAAATTTTCAAGCTTAAAGGCAATCAATGCGAATTCCAACAGCTGGAACGCCTGGTTAACCGGAACATGCGAATAGCTCTGGGTTATAGGAAATCTACCCCCATTAATGTCTTAATGGCGGAAGCTAAGGAAACTCCTCTAAACCTGAGATTTGATCTCATGTCTTCCAGATTTATCTTTCGAACCATGAGCAAAAGGAACTCCACCACTCTACAAAGCTTCAAATATGTTGAAAATGTATTATACTCCCCAACCAGAAGATCGCAAGCGCTCAATTCTATTCCTATTTTAAAAAGATACATCACTCAAAAATACGCGATGAACATCATAAGAAGATCCAATAAACCTTTGGCTTACAACTTTTGTTTGGATTCTTACTCCTATGTCCACCCCATTGATGAATCCATGACGTCGGTGCCTAGAGACTCCAACAGCCTTGTCTTCAGAACCCGCTTCCTGGAATTATCTACAACATACTCTGCTAAAGGACCTCTAGTTTTTACGGA
>NW_017295762.1:40518-40740 GCF_001594075.2 Trachymyrmex cornetzi | reverse complement strand
TATATTTCTACAAAAAAGAAAAAATATTTTAATGTACTGTATAACGTAATTGTTACGGAACATTTGCTACTTATATATTTGTCAAATGTATTATATTGAAAATATTTTGTTACAAGATGAACAAATTTATCCAAAAAAGAAAATTAATGTTCTTTGTTGATCGCACATTGCTTCATTATATCAACTCAATTTGCCATTACCTATCAATTCACATATACTGCA
>NW_017295762.1:39810-40044 GCF_001594075.2 Trachymyrmex cornetzi | reverse complement strand
TCGGTATTTCGTTCTGCAATTCAAGAATGTAAATTCTATCGATTCTGGTTTGGCAACATCGCCGATGCGGCTAGGACGCACGATTCGTTCTCTAAACAACGATACTGATATGTATTTCTATATATACAAAAATATATTATTATTATGGCGTTTCCACCCGATAATATATATTGCTGGTTTACACAATAATTCAATCCATTTCTGTAGTTGAATAGCGGTACTTCGTTTGCGCGC
>NW_017295762.1:30889-38767 GCF_001594075.2 Trachymyrmex cornetzi | reverse complement strand
TAGCTGGCAGCCTGTGTTGTTATCGATACTTTAATTGTGGAGAAGGACTTTTCAATCCATAAACACAATTAAGAGAAAAGAGTCTTCAAAAATTAAATGGTAAAACAGGACACTCCAGCATCCCCTTAACTGGATCATCAAGGATAAGCTTCCCCCAGAGGCCTCCGTCTTCTCGGCGGAGGCTTGGGCTATTATTCGGGCCATTCTCCTGGTGGAGGATCGCTGTTGTGACACCGCTACCATCTTCTCCGACTCACTCAGCGTATTGCGCGCCATCTCCTCACACCAACGCAAAGACGTCAACTACCTCGTCTTCGAAATAAGGGACCTGCTCCGGAAGATGGTCAGCAATGGATTTACCATCAACCTGGTATGGGTACCAGGACACAAGGGCATTTATGGGAACGAGAGAGCTGATGAACTTGCCAGGGAAGCTGCCCTCCATGGCCGACGCCCTAAATTCAAAATTCCCTATCACGACCTGTTAGCCTTATCCCGTGACTCGCATAAGAGAAAATTTCAAGCCTATCTAGATCACTCCGCCTCTTATAAAGGGCAACTATACGATGATTACTACAGAAATAACTCATCTAAGCCTTGGTTTTATGATAAATCTCTTAACAGGGAGGAGATTGTTGCTATCTCCAGAATACGCTCTAACCATTATAACCTTGCTTACAGTCTCCATCGAAAGAGCATTGTCGATTCTCCATCTTGCTTCTGTGGAGACCCTAGACAAGATATTAATCATATAATTTTCTATTGTATATTATGTATTGATAAATCAGCTAAATTGCGTTCTTATATTAAAAAACACTTTCCACTATCTCCTATCGATATGCACCATATACTCAAGAACCCTCCCCCCACTCTCTGTCGCTTAATTGTCGCCTATTTAAAGTCTCTTAATCTTAAGGTGTGATTTCTATGTATGCGTGCTCCGCCTTAGGGGGACGAGGGGGAGAGTAATCCCCCCCTTCTCTCACCAGGCGGCTCTCTGCCTGGCTTGTTCCAGATATCTGCTCCAGTTTCGTTTCTGGCCGGAGTCGCCGCCATCTTCAGTGGCGAGGGCCACACAAATACGAAGAATAGAATAGAATAGTATAAGGATATATACCATGCTCTGAATCACCATAGCTTATAATGGAGTCGGTGGAATTGTCGGAGGACATTTCACTGAGAACACAATTTACTGTTGACAATCTAGACATAGAAATATTGCCGCTTATTTACGAAATTATTCGCAGGTACATATTCATGATCTTATTAATTTTCAGTCAGGCGAGTCGTTAATTCCGATACAATTACATAACCTAAAAAATTGATCGGAATCAAAATATTTTTAACGTCGTTTTTATAAAAGGCATTTTTTCTGGTATTTCTTTGAGGATTCTTAGCTAAGATATTAACGTTTTTTTAATTATTTTTTATGTGTTGCTATCACGTTTTTATTTAAATTATATCACATGAACATAAATCTGTAAATGCTTGCCATCTTATTTCCGAATAGTCAAGCCTTCAAAGACAGATTTTGAGCAAAATTGCTATCTGATGGCAGAAAGGCATTTAATTTCATACAGTATAATGTTGATTACACAATATAATCCGATAATATCGATAAACTGCCACCAAAAATATGACAAAACCTGTTGATTTGCTATACAAGCAGATTGACAGCAAAAATCAAGCAGGATTGCAGCTTCTACTTGGTTTCTGTTGCTAGTTTCTCGTTAGATTACCCATATATGCAGAGCCTGCTTGATTTCTACTATCAATCTGTATCTTGATTCTATAATTGTTATTGGTAATTCGGTATTGATTCGATGTTGTGCTCTTTTACCATATATAGTAGATGCTTTACACTTAACATTCGCAACACTTACAAATATTATTTTATTCTTGTTATGAAATATTAAACAAGGATGAGATGATATACTCGAATATTATGAACATTAAGTGAAATGTATCCAATATCTGTACAATAATATAATGATTTAAGAATTTTAAGCACAACTGTATATGTGAATACATCAAATATGATAAAGAAAGACATGATTGGTCCAAGTTGGATGTTTTAAATAATACATTATATATTTTTATATTAAATTAATTTATTCCAGATATGATTGCGAGCTGATAACTTTCGGTTTCAACACAATCATTCTGAAACGCTAATAATCCCCCCTAAATTAGATTAGAAAGAAATAAAGTAAGAAACTTACTGCGAAAAATATTATCTCAGCCAGGATTCAAATCTGGCAATCATATCTGGAATAAATTAATTTAATATAAGAATATATAATGTATTATTTGAAACATCCAACTTTGATCATGGCTTTCTTTATTGTATTTGGTGAACAATATAATGATACCGAACTGTTGTTAAGAGTTACAGAATCGGAGTATTGATATATCTAACATGTCAACTCTGTTGATAAATCCTGAGCTTAATGCAAACACAGATTATAGTAGAATCTGATCGAATTTGCTGCCAATCTGCCAGTAAATTGCTAACATTTTGATTTGATACTTAAGTCAAGTACAAGAATGAATTTTTAGGAATTGTATCAAAATTTTGAGAAATTTGTTCAAGTATTTCAAGAACGTTTTGTGCAATTATGTACAATTGATAGAAACACTATTGGATTGTTAGTCAAATATGGATATGCAAATATTTATATTTTTGATATATTAACGTAAGATAAGTGCTGCTAGTTATAATTTTTAGCATTGAGAAAGATCCACATGACACTTCGCAAAAGGCAAAAGAGTCTCAAGATACTAGTCACAAAATTCTAGAGTTACAGAAGAAGTTAGACTCTGCGAGATCGCAGGTAAAAGCTGCATCATTCTTCCATATGGATATGTGCAGAAATATCCTGCCGTTTTTCGCGCGTATGACACTTGTTTTTTTTTTCAGATTAAAAGATTACCAGGGATAGAATATAGTAAGGAGGAACAATTGCAAAAGCTCGAGACTTTGCGCAAACAATTGAGACTGAAGCGTGAACTTCTATTGAAATATCGTAATACATGCACATTTGAAATACCGAAAGTATAAACGTGCGCGTGCGCGTTTGCGAGCATAAAAAAAATTTTCAAGGATGCCTCTAAAAGCTCTTTTCCGGTACTTATTCAACAATGAAAAGTTGATTAACAGATTAGCAGAATCCAAACCAATAAGACAAACTGCACAATTTGTAGTATACATACTAATTAAAGCAGGTATGATTAATGGATCACGCCGCCCTATCTCTAGTTCAAAAGACTTTATCAAACAGCTGAAAGATATTGCTAACCAATTAAAGCAACAATTAGAAGAAAAAAATAAATTTAAGAAATAATTTATGATAGATCACATATTTTGTGCCAAACTTTACATATGGTTCCTGTATTTAGATTGCATAGCAATGAGAATCGTTAAATAATTTTTATAAAAGATAATAAAACATAAAATTTATATGTAATTAAACGAAAGTTTTATTTAACACATTTCTGATCACAATATTTTAGCAACATGTACAATTGATAATAAATAAGTGTTCAGTTATGTAGGAATGATGTCTAAATTTATGAAGGACTTATATCTTTTTTCTGCAGCACGTATGAATAATTATTAGGAAATAGATATTTAATACAATGGAAAATTTTCTTTTTATACTTGAAATACAGTACGATACACCTCTGTTTAAAGTTCCAAAATATATTAAAAGATTGAATGACATAAATGAGATTATATATTCTTTTCATAAAATTATTATAGAAGATATATTATTACAATGTACACATTGACCATATTTCAAGTTTTATCTTCAAATTCTAAGAGTTGATAAAAGAAGTTTGTATACTCTGTATAAGTGTAAATGGTATAGTGCATCCATATATACATGAAGACATGTATCGTGTATTTCCTGATTTTATTTGTATGTGTAGTATTGGCTTAATATATGCATATGTCTTTTACAAAAATAATGCAATTTATAAATACCAAGATTTTATATTTTGCCACGTTAAAAGAATATCTTTTTAATATGATTAAAATAGTCGAGACACGAAAAATTATAGTGTAATAAATTTATATATAGTACATATTTTAATAAATTTACAAAGAATAGGTTTCTACACAATCTATAAAGTACGAGTTTTTATATCAGGAGAAAAAAAATTGTTTTAGAATACAATAATTTTGTATCTCGTAGATCACATTTTTAAAAACTTAGGGTGCATTCCAAATTATGCACAAAATGCATAATGCATTATTTATTATTCATCGAAGAATAAAGAAAAATAAAATGATACCTCATATTCTTTATGCGTAATTCGGAACGCACCTTTATACGCAGCAGAAAGTTATAAGGCAGGAATCAGACTACACATTGAAGAATGAGATTGAAAAATTGAAGTTTGATCAATCAGAACAAAAGGAACCAAAATTTCTTTGTCTTTATTGGTGAAATTTCAATCTTTAATCTTTAATCTCAATTTTCAATGTCTGATTCCAGCCTAAGAACATTAATTATGTGTTCTTTGTACACTGCTCTTACACTTTTGCAGGAGGGTTCTGCTCCGTTAAAGGCTGAATATTGTTAATAGCATTATGAGATCGTCCTCTTCGACCTCTACCTTTTTTATTCTGATTCAATCCAGATTTCTGCGGTACATTTTCTTGTTTAGCTGTTTGTACTTCATTTGTCGAATCAGTTTCGGTCATTTCCAGTACCTAAAAAAAGAAAAATGATTGTTTATTCATTATTTTTGGTATTTATTTTTGGTTCTCATTAAAATTAATGAAAATAGTAAAAGTTTTTACACATGGTTGAATTTAAAAGAATAATAAATTAAAAACAATGATTATTTTAATTTTATCACATTAAAAGTATCGCATAAATACCTGCACGTTTGTATTCTGCCGACTTTGTGACGTTTTATTCGGCTTATTAATTCTAGATGCTTGTGTAGTTATATTATTTGAATGCGGTATAAGTTTTACTACATTTCCTACTGCTTTAGTACGACCCTCTCTAAACACCATTCTCTGTCCAGGTTTTATGTATTCGGGATGTTTGATAAATCTAAAGTGTACCAAGGCTTTGTCACCCGTTCTCAGACAATCCTGAGACATAGACAATATAGAAGCTGTTTGTCTTATACTGCCGCAATGTACTGTAATAATTTTTGTAATAAAAAAAATTAATTTGTATGATAAGAATATAATAATAATCATATTATAATAATTACCCATTGCTTGATAACGAGAGCTGATTGTTGTAGGATGATGCAGCACCAAAATTTCACCTTCAAATTCCCAACAGGCTTGTGGATTAAGTGCAGGTGCGACCATTACCATACCTTTGCGAATGTGCGACCGTTTAATCTTTTTTAGAGCAAAACTAGCTGTTTGTCCACCTCTCACTTCGCGAACAGGCATCCTCTTTCGATGGATACTTTTTACGGTTATAGGTGTAAAACGACCCAGTGGATCAGGTCCTAATAGCAATGTATCATTTAACTTTATGATACCTTTTAAAGTTGTACCAGACACTACTGTACCAACTCCCTGTAATTTTTAATTTATTATCGTAACATTTTTGTACATTAGAGAAAAAAGGTTTATATAATATTATATAACATACTGGTACAGAATATGTATCATCTATTTGAAACTCAGCAGGTTCATCATCATGACTAGTAATTCTCGCAGTCAATAAATTGAGAAACATCTTAAGAAGATTTAGATTTTCGCCGGACACGTTGGATACTTGAAATATTGGACATAACCTGCATGAAATATTGTAATATTTTATGGACATTTTAGTATACAAAGTTTATTATTTACTTTGCTTCTTTTTTTTAGTAGAATTCTTGATATAACTAACCGTTCTGAGACAAAATTAGTAGCACTAACTACCACATCATCAGGCGTCTTCACTGTAACCGGGACTTTCCTGCAGCCAGGAGATTTCAAAATCCTTATTAGCAGTTTCAAATTTTCTTGTAGAACATTTGGCGGGCACATATCAATTTTCGTTACGACAACGAATACCGGTACAGACAACGCTAAAGCAAGTCCTAAATGTTCTTTGGTCATCCCTACAATACCGGCATTTGCTCCGATCATTAACATACCTGGAATAATATTTGTATCAAAATCATAGGACTCTTATAAATTGTATAATTGCAAATGACATCAAATAAAAGAAATAGATTCGTTAAGTATTTTCTTTTCCGGATCTTATATAATAACAATACAGTTTTACCGAAATCTGGAGCGTGTCCTGTCATTCCAAAAACAGTTGTTTTTAAATATCTCTCGTGACCAGCGAGATCGATGAATGTAATTACTTTAGAGGATTTTTCACAAATCTTCACCCAATCCAACGAACCATGTTCAGGCTTATTAACTACGTTACCTACAAATATATAATGATACTACAATAAAAAAATAATTACATTTAAATATATTACAGAGTCAAGACTCACCAACACTATCAAATCCAAGTATGTCATTTCCAACAGAGCTAGTACGTCCTGTTTCAGCCTCATGCTTGTGGCGGAATAATTTTTGACGAGCTAATCCTCGTCCATTGTCAAGTTCACCATGAGTCAGAACACCTAATAGAGTTGATTTACCAGCATCCACATTACCGACTACAGCAACTCTATAAATAGTAGTTACTCATTTGAAGCTATAAATTATAGACTGTCGAGCGGCGATCCAAAAATTACATTATTAAATAACCTGATCTCTAAGAAATCTTGTCGATCTAAACGTCTTCTCACTAGATATTGTCCTGTTAGACCATGATCTGCTTTACTCTGACGTAGAAGCACACAATCTGCTTCCAATGTTGCAGCAAGAGACTGTAAAGTGGCAACTGATGCTTCATATTCATCCTCCTTTAATCCATCCTCGGATCCATCTAAGTATTACATAGATAAGTTTTATATATACAGGGTGGTCCGTTTTAATCTATCGATGCGACTATCTCGGAAAGTACGCATCTGATTGAAAAGTTGTAAAGGGAAAATTTGTTTGTTTAGATGGGGGACATCCAATGACATCGAACTCGGCCCCCCACCCCCACCCCCGGGGGTGGGGCGGGGGTCAAAATTGAAATTTTAAATGGGTACCCCGATTTTTTATTACAGATTCTTATTCTGCGTCGAAAAATATGAAAGTTTTGTCTCAAACATTTTTTTCGATGCGTGACAGATGGCGCTGTAATCTGGAATGTGTTATTACAAACAGTAGACAACTTTCATAAAAGATTAAACTTGTGTTTACAGGCAAATGGAGACAATTTTGAACAGCATCTTCGTTGTTAGTTCTAAAGGCCAAATTGTGAGAAGCAAGGGGACTCACATTAAAAAAGCACCCCATGGGCACATGATTCTACTACGTCCACATCGTTGTCCCCGGGTAACGCTAAAAGTAGAACAAACATTTTCATCAAAACAGTTTTTTTTTAAACGTATTTATCCACAGAATTCTAATTTGCAGAACACGATGTGTATTCCTCGAGAAATTCTAATTCGGTAACGATTTTTGTATGCATTTTCAATTTTGTCGATTACAGCGACATCTGTCACGAGTCTAAAAAAATGTTTCAAACAAAACTTCCATATTTTTCGACGCAGAATCATAATCTGCAATAAAAAATTGGGGTACCCATTTAAGACTTTTAAGTTGAACCCGCTCCATACGGAGGGTTGGAGAGGAGGGGGGGTCGAGTATGGTGTCATTGGATGTCCCCTATCCAGATTTCCTAACAGATTTCTCTTTTCTACCTTTTCAATCATATGCGTAGTTGTTGAGATATTCGCATCGATAGATTAAAACTGCCGATTACAGCGCCATCTGTCACGCATCGAAAAAAA
>NW_017295762.1:28748-30797 GCF_001594075.2 Trachymyrmex cornetzi | reverse complement strand
CCCACCCCCGGGGGTGGGGGTGGGGGGCCGAGTTCGGTGTCATTGGATGTCCCCCATCTAAACAAACAAATTTTCCCTTTACAACTTTTCAATCAGATGTGTACTTTCGGAGATAGTCGCATCGATAGATTAAAACGGACCACCCTATATATATAGAGCAAGAATCACAATTTCTTTTTCTTTAAGATATCTTTTTTAGTACAGACCTTCAGCGATACCAATGTCAAAAATCGTTTCGCTACCTCCATCCTGTATCCTTTCTTTCAGCCTTCTCAACAATAATTCATACTGATCTTCAGATGGACTGACCAAGATAGTCTAGAATTCACATTAATCTACATTCTTATAAAATACTGTAAAACAACATCTTAGAGAAAAGACAGTTTAGAACAACTAAACATCTTGATATACCTTGCCTCTAATGCTAGAGTAATCTACAGTTGGAATAGATCCATGTTCCTTCTCTGGTAAATGAACAATGGTTTGTGATATGACAGGTACAGGCCCAGTACCCGACATAATGTTTTCCGCAATGATATGCTTTGTAAATTTACTTTCTATTCTTCCTTGCAACAGTTTGTCTAATTATTTATCGTTCTTGTATACAAACATCAGACATCTTCCAGTATTTAAATCTAAATTTTTTTCCATAGACTGCTAGTACTCGCATGTACATAACTGTGGCACTTGGAATTTCGTTTACACCCTCTGGTGACATTCAAATGTTCAACACTCAAATGTTCTGGTTCATTCTTATCATCTGTGATAACATAACAAGATACATTTATTTCTTGAACTATGAACAGTTGATGAAAGATGAGGATTTAAACCAAATGATTCATATAAGTTGATTCATTGCCTCATTTGATGTAATATATAATCGCTGAGATTGTATAATTATTTTGATAAAAAAATTCTTCCCTCAAAAATCATAATGAGAAATCAAGGAAAACATAAACATAGAAGGAAAAAAAAATTTACTACTTGGCTTGAAAACATAAAAAATAGATACATGCATGCGAATGTATGCATATATTACCTATCCCGTAGCAAGTGCTTACCAAGCAAACGGATTGTGCAACTTTGATCAAGTGACAACATATTGAGTGCTTTCTATTTAACGACACAAGTCAACACAAATATCATTCTACCTTTCTTGACATTCAGAGAGTAGCAAAGATAAAAAGATATTTATATCAAGTTGTGTCACCAAATGGAAATTGCCTAGGCTACATTCGAAAACCTACCCGAGAGCCTCCACATATCGTTTTATCCTTGTTGCTAACCCAATGTTAAACAAGGATAAGATAATACACGGGGACATCCTATTGTATCCTTAGGGGAGATGTGCGTCAAAGCTCGAAACGCTCGGAATGAGAAGCGATTCGAGTTTGAAAAACAAACAAGAGAAGTGAAACATGATTTTCTTTCGCGAAATGTACATAAATATTACATCCTCGAGTTTTTCGTGAATAAGATGCATGAGAGCGAGTCTTTCTCCCGTAGAGATAAATTAGATAAATCCGAGATCGCGTTCGAATATTAGCGTCCTGTCATCTCCGGCAATTCATGCATTCGTGCATTTAAGGGGATACACATTTACCTGTCAACAAAAAGAGAATATAAAATTCACACGGTTACGATTTCGAGCAAACTAAACTGACAATTAGATAAACATCGTCTGTGCCTGCGAATTAAGCGGGGAGCACAGACTCTTGCATAACGCATAACATATGAGGCATAAGAAATTGAACCAACCAGAGTTCTCTATTACATGGAAGGGAAAGAAACGGAGAACTTCGATTGGTACATATTCTTATGCATTACGTGTTATGCGTTATGCAAGAGTCTGTGCTCCCCGCTTAAACTGTTAAGCCCATGACACATACAAGAACGTAAGGCCGTAGCACGCAATCAGTAAGTGAATTGGCCAATCACAGCAGAGACCGTAAGGCCAGTAGCGAATCCAATGTTACGATTTCCTTAGGCGTCGTCTATAAAGGCCCGTCTACAATACACGGAGTAAGAAGTAAGAGTAAGAAATTGACC
>NW_017295762.1:28276-28493 GCF_001594075.2 Trachymyrmex cornetzi | reverse complement strand
AGCCGTCCAATCAGAGCTCTGGGATATAATATCGAACTTATACCCCAAAGCTCTGATTGGACGGCTCGTTATTCCCTGTTGCCTGTACCTATTGCCTGTGTCTATTGTGTTTCCAGCTTTAGAACATATATAAATGGAACGGGCCATGATAAAAAGACAAGGGTATGCTCATGCGCATGACCAATCAGATTTTTGTCCTTGCTTACGTCACAACGAG
>NW_017295762.1:27577-27843 GCF_001594075.2 Trachymyrmex cornetzi | reverse complement strand
TACACATCTGTGTAATGTACGAATGTGTAAAAACACTAAACCAACTGCACAATTCACACAGATGACGGTGCTGTAAATGCGCATTGCGAACATTTATCCCTTACTACCTTTCTCTCTCGCACAGATGTGGCTTCACCTTCACGTTCAGCGCCCTATGCCCCTTCCATTTATACGAGGTGTGATCAAAAAGTAAGGTGACTTTTCATTTTTATAAAAAAATATTCATTTATTCATCCAAAATTATGTTATCCCCTTCAAAATAATCC
>NW_017295762.1:24882-27217 GCF_001594075.2 Trachymyrmex cornetzi | reverse complement strand
TAGCCTGATTGGTTGTTGGATTAACAACAACCAATCAGGCTTCAGTAAACAGAGAAAGAACGATCTTATTATTCCTGCCTCTCACTCTAATCATCTTTCTACCCCCACCATTGCCATCAGCGGTCTATTCTAGATGTCGATGTGCAGAATCCATGAATTTTCTTTCCACACTTCCGGACGTTTTTTTCTTAAGATCATCAGCTATTTCTCTAATCGTGATTCGACGATTTTTCAACACAATTTCTTTCACTTCCTGAACATTTTCGTCGGTTTTTGACATGCTGGGGCGACCAGAACGAGGTTCATTAACATTTTCTCGGCCCTCTTGGAATAACTTATACCATTTATAAACATTTTTTTTGCTCAAAGTTGACACCGTACGCCACTGTCAACATTTCAAGAGTTTTTGAACACTTAATACCATTTTTTACACAAAAATTAATACAAACTCTCTGCTCCATTATTTTCAACAGCAAAAAATCGCTGAGCACGCAAACACGAGTCTAACCTTTATGCCTCTCACATAAAAACAACACATGCTATATAGTCAAAACTAGAGTCCCTTTAAGCTTTCCACATTCCTCGATTTACAGCTCCCATATCCGATGTAATACTATGTACATATAGTTCAATCGATTCAGCCTTTTCTATTATTTCTTCAATGATAGGTTTTAAGCATGCACCATCAACTGCATCAGGAGTGTAATGATAAGCAACTATCTGTTTCCATCGCGAAAATATACCTCCAAGCACAAAAATCAATCCATGCGTAGTTAAGGGTTTTTCTCCTGGTATAGAAAAACGAAAAAAGTACAAAGATAAAGATAAAGATAAACAGAAGTAAGTAAGAATAAGTAAGGCTGCATTTTCATGCTAACGCTCGACGCTCGATTCGAGCGTCAAAACAGGTCACGTAATCAAAATTGACGAATTCGTCAATTTTGATCACGTGACCTGTTTTGATGTTGAAAATGAGCGTCTAGCGTCAGCGTGAAATCGCACCTTAAGTAAGTAAATAATATAAAGTTAAACAGAATTCTTAGATGTATCAGGTTTGTGAATAGTCGCATATCCAATAATACAATTTTCTGATGCATCATTCTGTTCACCAAGTACAAGACTTATTTCATCCAACGCTAGCATGCAATTTTTTTCTCTATCATCTTCAAAAATTGATACTTTGTCTTTCAAAATTGTGAAGATATCATCACAGATCCCTGGTTGAAAATTAATTGTTTCTATACTCCTCTGGAGTGTACGTATAGAGGGCAAAGGAATATTTTGTTTAATAAGTTCATTATAGCCGCTTTTAGAACAAAAATATTTTATCCTAAGCGCTTTTTTTATTGTTTCCTCAGACCATTTATGTACTCTCTTTCTAGAAGATATTGTTTGCAACCATTGGATTTGATCATTGTTAAAAATTGTACGTAGCATTTTCCATGATTTTAACACATTTTCTTTAACGCGTACTTCCTTTTTGCTCTTTAATTTTCTTATACACTGAATCAGATTCTTTTTTGTTTTTTCACTTTTAGCGATCATTCTATTGGCGATTTCAAGTTTTTCATTTGCTTCTTGGAGTTTTCTTTTCAAATTTTCCTTTTCGTTGTCATTGTCTGATTTGGATGTTGTTGCAGTGATATTACATTGTAAAGAGTTTTGAATACTTATTTGTGGAATATTCTCTACGTTGTATACGTATTTCTCTTTTGTGGCTTCTTCAGATATATTCGAGAGAGGTGTGATGGATATATCATTAATAATATCTTCGGTGTAGTTTATCTATAAGAAAACATAATTTTTCTATATACTCAATATTTCACACAAATTTTAAAATAAATAAACACATCATACTATATATGTTTTTTCATTCTTTATTCTTTTTTGATCATTATTAGGAAAAATTGTTGGCACAGCGTTGTGTTTCAATTTCCTTTTCCCATCAATTCTAGTTTTCTCCCACATGTTATTATCGAAATGGACCTAAAGCAATATCGTTACGTATATAAATACTATATATATATATATTATATATATTTGTTTAATTAAAACATTACTTCTGCGCATTGACACGTTAATGCTGCATCAGTACCGTCTGCATCTTTAACGATTAACGAATAATCTACATGGCTAAGCATGAAATTCGTTCCTTCAAGAAAGATTGACCGTCCGACGCACCAGTCCGTGCCGTCCGTGGTATACGAGCAACAAGCAACCGACCTCTAAAGAAGCAATAATCTACGCCCTCCCAGAAAAACGATTAACTCATCGAAGATCATACGGGTGGAAAATAATTTTTGATCGATAAGGGCTAAAGTCTCGTGCGCGCGAG
>NW_017295762.1:24073-24853 GCF_001594075.2 Trachymyrmex cornetzi | reverse complement strand
ACAAAAAAAAAATTTTGAAATTAGAGTGTACAGAGCGCGCGAAATTCAAAAAGTCACCTTACTTTTTGATCACGCCTCGTATATGTTCTAAGGTTCCGTTTCATGCATGATGTGCATGATGCATCATTTAAGGCCATTCCACACAAACTTGCAGAGCCACATAAGTATATACATAAAGAAAATTATCTAATCACATTTCTGTCATAAAGACAAACGTAAACTACAATTGGATGATTTTCTTTATGCATATGTTTATGCGGCTATGCAAGTTTGTGTGGAATGGTCCTCAAGGCCGCAGCACACACTCTTGCTTAACGCATAATGTATAGTGCATAAAGGAATCAACCAATAAAAATTCTTCTTTTCCATGGAATGGGAGGAAAGGGAAGATTCTCAGATTCATAATAGGCCTTCTACAATAAGCCGCAAGTCAGAACGTCAGAAATCTTAACCAGTCTTAACCAAGTCGTTCAAGTTGGCTATTGGCCAAATTCACGGATTATGACTTAAGATCGCTTAGAACTTCTGACTTGCGGCTTAAGCGGGGAGCACAGACTTTTGCATAACGCATAACACGTAATGCATAAGAATATGTACCAATCGAAGTTCTCCGTTTCTTTCCCTTCCATGTAATAGAGAACTCTGGTTGGTTCAATTTCTTATGCCTCATGTGTTATGCGTTATGCAAGAGTCTGTGCTCCCCGCTTTATTGTAGAAGGACTGTAAAGGCCGCAACACACACTCTTGCATAACGCATAATGCATAGTGCATAAGCGAATC
>NW_017295762.1:23307-24047 GCF_001594075.2 Trachymyrmex cornetzi | reverse complement strand
TTCTCCGTTTCTTTCCCTTCCATGTAATAGAGAACTCTGGTTGGTTCAATTTCTTATGCCTCATGTGTTAATTATCGAATAATAATTAAAAAAATAATAATCGAATAATAATTAAAGAATAATCGACTGTGATTGGTCAATTTCTTACTCTTACTTCTTACTCCGTGTATTGTAGACGGGCCTTTATGCGTTATGCAAGAGTGTGTGCTGCGGCCTTATGATTCGTTTATGCACTATGCGTTATGCAAAAGTTTGTGTTGCGGCCTTTATCCTTGTTTAACATTCGGTGAATAACAAGGATAAATAATATAGCATGTGCATTAAGCTGATTCTACATTAGATCCCGATTGATCACGGCTGGATTGGACACCACCAATCACATCGACCGGTGCTTAGGAGCTTTAGGCTGGAGTCCCATGAGGTGTATTTACCGCGTATCGCGTAACCGCGTAACCAATCAGAAGCGATCCGCTGTTGTGATTCCGCGTTTTACTGATTATTGATTGGTTACGCGGTTACGCGATACGCGGTAAATACACCTCATGGGACTCCAGCCTTACAGTCTCAAGCGCTGTGAGTGGCTCGTGTCCAATTGAGCTGTGTCCAACTGGGTGCCACCCGTTGCTGTCCAATAAACATCAAGCTAGTTCGACTCTGATTAGACCGCAACGCTTGCGACACGCTTGCGACGCTGCGCTGCGATTAAAGTCCATTCTACATTAGACGTAAGCCAATCGCAA
>NW_017295762.1:22142-23094 GCF_001594075.2 Trachymyrmex cornetzi | reverse complement strand
TATTCATAGTCAGATCTTATATTCAAGACTGTCTTAAGTACGGTCTTAAGAAGTCACAAACCAATCAGAAGGCTGCATTAGCGTCTTAAGACATTACTGAAGACGATCTTGAAATAAGACTATACTATGAATACCGGCCTATGAATTGGTGTGAGCAACTGTTTCATGGTGTAGTAGTACCAAAGACCAAAGACAGAGAATGGACTGCGCGATCCGTATCTAATAGCGTTTTCGTTTGAGATGCACTGGCTGCACTCAGTGTCAAGAGCGTGTTCGATTGGCAGTGCCAATGCGCACTTGGCTAGTGTCACGTGTTCATTTGATCGCACGACACTCGCGTAGTGCGCATTCAGTGCGCACTAAGTGGCACGAGATATTTTGACGGTGCCAGTTTAGTGCACGTTTTATCACAGTTAAGGATATACATAGGGACAAGCAAATCTGCGCAGTTGAATTGAAAACGGGGTCTTGTCCCTACTCTTATAGCGTTTTCGGCCCGACCGGGTTTGCACCAACCTGGGTTGGATTAATGACGTTTTGCGCTCTCCTATTGGTAGAGCGTGTGACATCAACCAATAGAAAAGATTAATCCAACCCAGGTTGGTGCAAACCCGATCGGGCCGAAAACGCTGTTAATATCTTTTACTGTGGTTTAGTAACATTTTGTTGAACATTGCTTCAAAGTGAACAAAAATGAGTTTCAGCTTTAGCACTGAAAATCTTGAAGCGTTTTCCACTGGGAAAACTGGTGCAACACTGGTGCGCACTGAGTGCAATTGTGTTGTTCCACTGTGAAAACTAGTTCAGTGTTTAATGTTCCATTGATAAAACTGGTGCAAAAAACTTGCACTGAGTTCAACTTTTACTCCACTGTCTTTGAAGTCCACTGTCAGTGGAGACCAGTGCAAGTTGAAATTGAGGTTGTGTTCGTGCTAAGGTATGAATATGGCTG
>NW_017295762.1:17727-21694 GCF_001594075.2 Trachymyrmex cornetzi | reverse complement strand
AAGTAGTGTATCAAATGTGGTCGACAATAATGAGAGAGAGGGACCGTGGGAGACGTCCAATCTCCCTCTCATTCTCTCTCCCATTACACCATTGAATGGAAAGAGATGGAAATGACCGTCTACCACGGCCCTCTCTCTCATCCCTATCGACCATTTTGAAACACGGATCGCGCAGTACATTCTCTATTTCTTTGAGTAGTACAAACAGACGCGAACACGTCTATTTGTGCCACGCGTTATCTATACTGTTTCCGGCCAGCGCCCAGCAATGGTGTCCTTCTGGTCTTATGTTTTGACTCTTATTGGTTGCGTTCAGCAGATTCAACAGTTTTGCAACCGTTTTATGATTCATCGTGTTGATTGGTTTATACTTTTAGGGTGCCATCACATGCGGCGTAACCTGCGTAAGCGTAACCTGCGTATTCTAGTAATTTATTAGAATACGTTATTTTTTATTTACTAGAGGTTTGTTCGCGTCGCTTACTCCAAATTAACCCAGAGAGCACTTGGATCACCGGTAGGATGGCGGTTGAAGCAGTTGGATTCATGTGCCCCAACGCTCGGTGACACGAACGGATTTAGGAGAAGTTGAGACAAACGTCCTCCAGAAAAAAAGCGTTGCTCTGCCTCATGGACCGAGATTAATCATTAAATTGAGCGCCACTCTCGTTAAAGTTGACTACAGAACTAAATAGGTTAAGATAGCTGTAAGAACCATGAAATACTTCTCTCAACACTACACATTCTCAATCATTACGCATGCGTGCGTAACATGTCCCAACCGCACCACCTTCTGAGGTGAAGCAAATAGAGCATGCTCTTAATTGATCCATGGAGTATGCTCTAATGTGACGCGAACATCTAATCGCCATATTGGTTCCGGTGACGCGAACGTATTGGAGCACGTTGGAATGAACAGGAGCATATTGGAGCGTGCGACACGAACAAACATTAGAATACACCATTCTGAAAGTCCGCATTCACATTGAGCGTATTTCGCGGAAGATTAGAGAAATGTGGAACTAATGCAACCAATTGCTGATTAGAATTTCTGTTGTACACTCTAACAGAAATGCTAAATGAATTTACGATTGGTTTTCGTAACCTACGCATCTCGAAAAGTACGCCTCATGGGGAACCGGTACCTTTTCATCGCGTACATATGAGCGGATGATCGAATAAATTATTAAAATCAGAGCATTTTGTGAAATCACTCTTAGGCTTATTCGACGCGTTTTTGCATGAAACAAAAGAATCTGGCAAAAAACGTCGTTCTGCCTTGTAATCTGAGATATTAAGCGTTAAAGTTGATAACTATTGAGGTTAGGAAATCTGTCACAGAGGCAAAATGAGGTCTATAATTGTACTGTTCCACATGGATTTCGACTTTTCACGCGATGCAAAGGGGCGCACGACTTTTATAATTGTACTGTTGCAAAATCGAAACCCTTGTGCATTTTTTCAGACAGAATAAAGGCCGCAGCACACACTTGCATAACGCATAATGCATAGTGCATAAAGGAATCAACCAATCAAAATTCTTCTTTTCCATGGAATAGTAGGAAAGGAAAGATTCTGATTAGTTGATTCGCTTATGCACTGTGCATTATGCGTTATGCAAGAATGTGTGCTGCGGCCTTAAGCTAAAATGAGCCAGAAATTAGATTCGACGCGTAGTGGTTCTATCATGTATCGACTGGTATCGACGTAACAACAAAATTGCGTAAATAGCATAAAGTGACTAGACAGAAACTGATGTTCAAGTGAAATGATATGATTGATCGGTGCAAGTTACGCTTACGCAAGTTACGCCGTATGTGACGGCATCCTTAGATTTAAAGGAATAGTCCAATCTGAGCAAAGAATCATAAAACGGTTGCAAAACTGTTGAGTCTGCTGAACGCAACCATTATAGCGACTTTATGTAGAACCAGCTTTATGCGTCAAACGGAACGCAGCCATAATGGCGCGGTCCCATGGTGAAGAATTGCCGCAATGCGGAATTGGCGGAACGTTCGTAATTGGTCATGACTTCATTCCGCCGATTCTGTTCCGCTAAAATGTGTTTTTCTATGTCCCATTGAACGAATCAGGAATTTGCAGAATGCGCAATTAGCTCTGACCAATCGCATGAGTCTTCCCGTAGATCACTTTCATTAGATCTATCAGAATAGTCGTTTTTGATATTAAATATCCGGATGGTATATAAATAATTGAATACCAGAATAGTGTTTGTCATTGGTTCGCATTGATTGCACATCCATAAGTTCCGCTCAATGGGACATAGGAAAATGATTCCTGCAGATCGGAAATCACACATACATATGACAGGGACATTGCCGACTTCGTTTTGTGTACCTATTTTTATTTTGATTTACATTTTTGCCTTTCTGTATACTATTTATACGACATTCGTATTCTAACCATATTGATCTTTGTATTTATCTGGGGTGCGTTCCACTTAACGCCCGCGACGCTCGTAGAATCATTTTATCCTTGTTGTTTATCAAATATTAAACAAGGACAAACGATGCTTGCGAGCGTTGCGAGCGTTAAGTGAAACGCAGCCCTCGAGACTTAATTAATTACCTTCAGGGTTGTTGTGCCACTGTACGGCACGGTCCGGGATCCACGCAGGATTCGATGAATGGTTTCATTAAAATAGCACTTCCATATAGCAGTTAGCAAATATATTAAATATCTTTATTTCTGTTAAAATAAGAATTTTATTTACAGTCGGCAATTGCATCTAGCTAGTTGCCAGAGTTGGCGTTGAATTGCTTTCTTAGTTTGTTTTTAAAAAACATTGAACATCGCTGTTGCTCGCTCTTCCCTTTTCCTGGCGAACCTTGGTACCAAGCGGTCATATATTGTGAGGCCTTGCAATTAGAGATGCCAATTCTGTTACGGTTTACGATATCGCGACTAGCGCCATCGGTCGACAGCCTGACGCAACCGGTAGCACACACCCAAGCACAAGCTGTACGTGTGGCTCTGGTAGCAGAAGCCAGCCGCTCTGTCCTCGTCGCACTACGTTCTCTCCTTGTTCGCCTTTGGCGCGTTGAGAGCGAACGAGACAGCGAAAGAGAATCTGAGAGAGAGAATCATTCTCCCTGACTCGCTGTTGTGTCGTATTACTCATGGTATAAAGACAAGGGTATGCTCACTCGGTGGACGAGTTTAGAAAGCCTCTGCGCATCATCTTGCCTACGTCACATTCGTGCAATCTCGGTTACGTTCGGAGCATTTCGGCCGGCTAAAATATGGCTGTCGGGTGCCCTGATTGTTGATCCATTTATTAAATTCTAACGACAATGAGTATTTGTGCGGTAAGGGGTTGTCAAAATAATTACCGGAAAATGAAAAAAATGAAAGGCAAACCCGCGGTAAAATTTTTCAATTTCCCAAAGGACGCGGAAATTGCTGCAAAGTGGCGTGAGGTATGCAGGAATGAAGTAAATGGTAAGTCATTAATTTCATTAATGTATTAGTAATTTAATTATTGCTGTTTAGTTAATATACGTACAAACTGCGTCACACAATTTTTATACTTATTACTCATCATTCTCGTAAAATTCTTTCGCTTATCTTAATGCATTGACGCTACCATGGATTACTTTATTTTTAATCATTTAGATTTACCGCGTAACGATGACGTGGTCATGACGTCGGCAAGATGCCAATTCTCATTGGTTGGTGGGCGTTACCATGCGCGTGAGCATACCCTTGTCTTTATACCATGGTATTACTCGTATAGCCGTAGCTCGTTTCACCGAACGAAGCGTCAAGCGACCGAAATATTTCCTCTGGCGATCGGCGTGTATCGAGAGGCATTTTAGACATTTTAGATATATATATATTACACACCCACACACATATATATATATATATAATTATCGTAATAATTTTTAATATGTCTTTAATAATATTATAAAATTATATATACAATAATTTTTAATAATATTCT
>NW_017295762.1:16836-17508 GCF_001594075.2 Trachymyrmex cornetzi | reverse complement strand
GCCGTCCTGCCGGCAGCAGTACATGATCAGTAGGCTGGTCGGATGCTCGTATTCGCCTATCTTTAAACGTTAATATCTCGTTAAATATTGCGTCAACTGCAAAATGGTACAAAACTGTTTTGTTCCCCTTGATCCAATCTATGTCCCCACTGTGTTTCAGTAACATTTTCTGAGACACCCTGTATACATGTGTGTGTGTAATTTTACAATAATTTTTTATTTGCTTATTAAAAAGCGAATCGATTTCTTTCTACAGTTACTGCTCGAAAACTACACATATGAGAGTAGTATATGATTACTACAATTTATTAAAAATTAACTTGTTAATTTTTACACGCTTTTAAGCGTGATGTTTCCATGAACAATATTTGTTACACGCTTATCCTTTTTCTATATAAGCGTGATGTCTCCACGGACAATATTTTTTACACGCTTTTAAGCGTGATGTCTTCATGGACAATATTTGTTACACGCTTATCCTTTTCCTATTTAAGCTTTTAAGCGTGATGTCTTCGCGGACAATATTTTTTACATGCTTTTAAACGTGATGTCTCCATGAACAATATTTGTTACACGCTTATCTCTTTTCTATATAAGCGTGATGTCTCCACGGACAATATATTTTACACGCTTTTAAGTGTAATGATTTTAGTTTAAACCATAATAAATGCA
>NW_017295762.1:9570-16300 GCF_001594075.2 Trachymyrmex cornetzi | reverse complement strand
CTTCCCCCGTGTAACCCTAAACTTTTCATACGAAACATTTTTCTCTATCCCTACTAGTTTTCGAGATATTTGACTGGATCACTTCAGATGGTCCACCCTATATATAAGTCTTTTAAATCTTAAAAAATTGATCAGTTCCAGGTAAATATGAGAAGAATAATCGATTACAATTCGTCTATTTCTTAAGGCTTAAGGCTTAACGCTTATTATAACTATTGTATTTATGATTTTACGGACAATATTTTAATAATCTAATATGGGACATCGTTTCAATTTGCCCACGAGGGTCCAGCAACATCATTAACATCTGCAGCATACAGTCTTAAAGTACTTTTATCTTGTTTAGCAGCACTAGCATATAAGTTCTCCGTTGACCTAAGTGACAAATGCTTTTCATCAATCATCATATTTAAGCATGTTTCTTCTCTCGCATTCAACGCTGACTTAAAAACGCAACTAGCATTAACGGAAGTTTTGTTTATTTATTTTATTTACAGAATAATAATTATTTTATGTACTGAACAATAATAATTAAACTTTGTATAAATCATCTTAAACATTTAAATACTTACACAAGAAATGTAGGTTTTTCTTAATATTGTAAAAAACAATATGACAACAAGATTATATAAACTATAAAAAAGTGTTACTAAATAAAAATATAATTTGATTCACACAACCTTCATATTGTTATACCGCGTAACACGATATTGGATTCGGGATCCAGCGGGGACGACAATAGGCGGACAATCAACTCACACAATACCGAATAATTTTTGTATAATCACTTTTTTATTAATAAACTAGTATCTCTTAGTTAGATTCGTTGTCACCTTTAATCTTAGTATAATTACGTTACAGACCAGGTAACGCGACGCGCTTTTGACTTCTCGAATTGACTCCCGTCTGCTTCGCATCTTTTCTTTTTATCTCCTACTCTTCTCGGCCTTGCCGAATCAGCGCTTCCTGGTCAGCGTTCTGGTTATCGATCAAGGATGCAACGGCCGAGTTCTATTAATCGCTTTCGCAATACCAGCCTTCCTCTTTTCTTTCGCAGTATTTATTAATATTATCTTATTACCATAACTCATATTTTGACATATATATACGTGCTTATGCAATGGTCACTTGTGCAATGGCACTCGTGACAATATGTGTATAGTTTATTTAAAGTGTAAATACTAAACACATTTTCAAATTAAATTAACTTTGCAGGAATACTCCGGATAAAGAAAAAAGAGAAAACCGGGGACAAATTATAAACATTCATAATAATTATTATAATAAATAAATATTAAAAAAATATATAATGCATATTAATTTCATAGTTCCTTCTGTTTACTCAGCATTATTTTGAGACTCTGATACTAAAAGCGAAAAAAATACACAAATATAAAAATACTTCCGTGAAATTAAATATTTACATATAAGTTTTAAAACCATTTACAATCGATAGGTAAAAGGATAAGCGTGTAACAAATATTGTTCATGGAGACATCACGCTTAAAAGCGTGTAAAAAATATTGTCCGCGAAAACATCACGCTTAAATAGGAAAAGAATAAGCCTGTAAAAGGTATTGTTTTGTATAACGAAATTAGGTTTAAGGAGGTAGTCGAATAAATTGAAAATTTTACGAAAATTCTAAAAAAATTAGCATATGTTAATCGTATGCATAACAATCGTTCCTTAAAATTTGAGATGTAACAAGATAAGCGAAATATTTCGTTTCAAAGTTCACGAATTTTACATGTAAGCCCTATTCCATGCCGTCATAAAACGCACATTAAACTTGATATGAAAGGGATCGGAATTTACGAACTTTTTAAAAAAACTGATATGTTGTATATAATAATGTTAGCAAAGATATAAACAAAATTGGTGACTCGTAGCCACATACTTTTTCAATAAAAGCGATATGAAAATGATGATATTCGTCAGAAGACGCACTGAAAAAAATGTTATTCATAATATCAATGAATGACATTTACTGACTTTAAATTCATTGATATAATGAACTTTTAATAGATATTATGAATATTTTATTGAGTATTTTTTATTAGCTAATAACTGGATTTATTAATATAACAAATCACTGTTTATTAATATGCTGTACTTGAATATATCATAACTTAATATAACATTTAATTAAATCAATGAAAAAGTTCATTCTTCCAACAAATATGTTCATATACTTAATAAATTCATTTATTAGATGTCTATTATAAAATTTTGTAGAAGTGATAAAATACATTCATTATATTAACGCATTTTTTTATTATTATAGTTAATAAAGTCTGTACATTAGCTCAATAAACGCATTAATAACAATAAAGTTTAATGTATTATTTAATGATATTATTCATTGAATGAATAAAGTTTTTGGTTATTATAATAAATCCATGGCAGACTATTTTAATGTATATATTCATTGTCACAATGAATTCTTAATAATTTAATAACTCAAATTGATCATTTTATAAAACCTAAATCATTATAGGAATAAAATTGTTCATTGGACCAATTTTAATGAATTTTTTATTAATATCAATGAATACTTTTATTGTATTTACGTACATTTTTGGTTCAGTGCGGGGTTGCGAACATGTAGCAACGTCGCTCACCGATTCAATCGAACGGAATCTCCCACATGGTATATTATGACACATTATACGTAACCAAAACAAGTGTTTTTCTGAATTATGCGGATAAAATATTGTAAAAAAACTGTAATATGAATTATAAGTTACAGTGATAGGTATGTTTTGGGAAACAGGACAGTTTTAGGCACAATTGCACAACTGCATATGCGACGTTGCCACCTTTGACAACACGAATGGTACAGGACAATGAGTGTGTGCGTGAAGCGATCTTATTGGTCAATGCTGTATCATTGCATCAAAAAGTTTGCCGTTTGTACACGAACTAATAGTCCGGGAGATGATGACACTAAAATGGTCATGATTTGTTACCGCTTGAAATCGTCATAATTCGTCATTTATTAGGTAAACATGCAGGAAACGCAAGTATGGCAAACCTCCCGCGGTTTTAAAATTGATAGCGTGTGATTGAAGTTGTCAAAAATTTGTTGCTTTTTTCCTAATATGTTACCGGCTGACATGCGTTTCTAGTGATAGTTTACGTCAAAAAAACCAATCGGAAGGTAGGTGCCATACCGTTTCTGTGCATTGAAGGGGCCGTCAAATCAAGCTAAAGTTGTAAATTTTTTAGTGAAAAAAAAAAGATTTGTTACCGGCTGTTTTTTTGTACATTGCCTATTTTCACTACGAAACATACAAAAATACACATGGCATACCGTTTGAGTGGACCTAAAGGGTCACTATGCTCGTTCTAACATGTCGAATTTTAAACTAAAACGTCATGATTTGTTACCGACTAATGCCCATTTCCACCAATATAGATTAACTTTAATCTCGGTTCAACTTACTCTTCGTCTTTTTCTAATCTTTAGAACTAGAAAAAGACAAAGAGTAAGTTGAACCGAGATTAAAGTTGATCTGCGTTGGTGGAAACGGACCTAAAACTTTTAGTTTAAAATTCGACATGTTAGGACGAGCATAGCGACCCCTTAGGTCCGCTCAAACGGTATGGCATGTGTATTTTTGTATGTTTCGTAATGAAAATAGGCAATATACAAAAAAAACAGCCGGTAACAAATCTTTTTTTTTTTCACTAAAAAATTTACAACTTTAGCTTGATTTGACGGCCCCTTCGATGCACAGAAACGGTATGGCACCTACCTTCCGATTGATTTTTTTGAGGTAACCTATCACTAGAAACACATGTCAGCCGGTAACATATTAGGAAAAAAGCAACAAATTTTTAACAATTTCAATCACACGCTATCAATTTTAAAACCGCGGAAGGTTTGCCATACTTGCGTTTCCTGCATGTTTACCTAATAAATGACGAATTATGACGATTTCAAGCGGTAACAAATAATGACCATTTTAGTGTCATCATCTCCTGGACTATACTTTTGGAAGTGCCTGTCACTCGACTACCTCCTTAATTTGTATGCTCGAGATCCTTCCCATCCTCCTTACCTTCACATATACATAAACATACACAGAGAAATGCAAAAAATTACATTTTATGATGTAAAAGAAATGTAATTTTTTTACATTCCCCTCCTGAGAAGAGACCACCTTCTCGCGGTTTCCGTCGAGCAGCAGTATGTACGTTATTTAAAATAAATTCGTATAACAAATCAAACTAACCAAGACTCCTTATAAATCAAAGAATTGGAAAGAATACGGGCTCTAGGAGTCAGGCGCAGAAGACGTCGCGCAAATAATACACTTATGAAGCTTGAAACTTCTTTATTTAACAAACGCGCTTACATGTTTTGGCTCATTTTTGAGCCTTCTTCAGAGCAAATACAAACTAACATATACAAAGTAAAAGTTATCCTGTCATGGTCAGCTGCCCTACATTGAGAATTTAAATGCCAGAATTAAACAAAAAGAAAGAAAAGGAAAATGAAAAAGAAGGGAAATATTTAAAATGTCGAATTAAATTTTTTAATTATAATAAAAACTAATTTATCAAAAAACATTAATAATATAATTAATTATCCCGAAAATAGGGACGCTCACCACGATTACAAAGTACCGTATCGCAAACATTATCATGAATAATTCAAGAACCGGTTCCTGATATGTTGGCCAGTCGGTATCAGACACAGCGAGTCACTTTTTAATTATTAGCTAGTATTAATGAAAATTGTAAAGTGATAAAAAATCTCGTCAGAAGGACTTATTACTGTGTACGAACGACAGCAACTGACAAGACGTGACAACAACTCGAACTTTTATAATTTATCTGTAATCAGGAGGTAAGCCTTCGGAAGCCTCTCCATATCCGTCTGCAGGTTGAGCCCATGCGTTTGTCTCCTGATGAATATCATCTCCGAAATCAATCTTTTTCTGTAGTGATGTTCCCCGTCCAATATTGCAACGTTGTCCCAGTCAAAATCATGTCCCTCTTGCAACCGATGTTCAGTTATAACATTGCAAGCAAACGTGTTCCATCGGATGTGGTTCTTATGTTCCGCGATTCTTGATTTCAGTTGTCTACACGTCTGTCCCACATAACTCGCGTCGCAATTCTTACACGAAATCTTATAAACAACCTTTGACTTCTTATCACGAGGTAGGGGTCCTTATGCACCCTAATAAATTCACGCAATTTATTAACACTATAAAACGATACCCTCATATGTTCATTATTCAATCTACTAAACTTCTCAGTAATACCACGAACGAAAGGAACAGTGAACCACGAAGGCTGCACTACATTAACGTCATTATCACTAACAACATTCTTCCTATTACTAGCCATAATAATGTTCTTCAAACGGTTGTTAATGTTCTCAAATATAAAGCTCAAGGAATAATCATTCTCTAACAATACTTTAATTACGAAATACAAATTATCAAAGTGGAATTTAGGATTCGAAAGCAAAACCACCCTATCAACTAATCTCGTGATTGTACCTATTTTTTGAGAAACCGGGTGCTGTGACCAAAAGTTTAAATATCTACCCGAAAAGTTTGGCTTGTTGTACCAATTGAACTCTATCAACTCATTATTCCTAATCACTGTTACATTCAAAAAATTCAATCTCTCACCCCCCCCACTTCCATAGTATACTGAAGCCTAGGATGCTGAGAATTAAATTCACTACAGAAAAAGATTGATTTCGGAGATGATATTCATCAGGAGACAAATGGACTCAACCTGCAGACGGATATGGAGGGGCTTCCGAAGGCCTACCTCCTGATTATAGATAAATTATAAAAGCTCGAGTTGTTGTCACGTCTTGTCAGTCGGTGTCGTTCGTATGTACACAGTAATAAGTCCTTCTGACGAGATTTTTTATCACATTACAATTTTCATTAATACTAGCTAATAATTAAAAAGTGACTCACTGTGTCTGATACCGACTGACCAACATATCAGGAACCGGTTCTTGAATTAATCTTGATAATGTTTGCGATACGGTACTTTGTAATCGTGGTGAGCGTCCCTATTTTCGGGATAATTAATTATATTATTAAAGTTTTTTGATAAATTAGTTTCTATATTTTTTAATTCGACATTTTTAATATTTCCCTTCTTTTTCATTTTCCTTTTCTTTCTTTTTGTTTAATTCTGGCATTTAAATTCTCGATGTAGGAGAGCTCACCATGACAGGATAACTTTTACTTTGTATATGTTAATTTGTATTTGCTCTGAGGAAGGCTCAAAAATGAGCCAAAACATGTAAGCGCGTTTGTTAAATAAAGAAGTTTCAAGCTTCATAAGTGTATTATTTGCGCGATGTCTTCTGCGCCTGACTCCTAGAGCCCGTATTCTTTCCAATTCTTTGATTTATAAGGAGTCTTGGTTAGTTTGATTTGTTATACGAATTTATTTTAAATAACGTACATATTGTTGCTCGACGGAAACCGCGAGAAGGTGGTCTCTTCTCAGGAGGGGAATGTAAAAAAATTACATTTCTTTTACATCATAAAATGTAATTTTTTGCATTTCTCTGTGTATGTTTATGTATATGTGGAGGTAAGGAGGATGGGAAGGATCTCGAGCGTACAAATTAAACTTAATTTCGTTATACAGTTGTAACCGTACTCGCGAGCAACGGCACAACTTCGTCGCGTGTTCTCGGTACTCAAAGTACGCAAAAGTATCTTCTCTCCCTCGGTAGCA
>NW_017295762.1:8408-9079 GCF_001594075.2 Trachymyrmex cornetzi | reverse complement strand
CGCCGGCCCGCGGCCGACGCCACGCGATGGTGCGACGCGATTATAGCGAACTCCTTTATTCGACACGACTCTACTCGACAGCGTGAATTCCGGAAACGGACTCTACTCGGTAACACCGCTACCGGAATTTCACTCGGCAACGCGACAATCCGCGTTCCGTGACAGCGAGGTGACAGCACAATGCGCGGCGGCACGATTATAACAAGCGTGCCTACGCGACGCGATACTAAACGATCACGCAATTACAATAATCGTCATTACGCGACCCGACGAAACTCGACAACGTGACTACTCCGCGCGTTTCTACGCGGCTCTACTCTACTTGGTAACCGGCAGTGACTCTCCCGTGGCGAGAGGAACGAGCGCGACTCGGCCCTCGATTCTCTCCACACGATTCTAATTTACTTCCACTCGGCAGCGAATATTACTCCCCTCACCCTGACTCTCGAAATGCGACAGCTAATAATTCCCAAGCTCGGGAGGATGGCACGTGGCTCGCGGCTCCGCGGTTCTACTCGGCGGCCATTGCGCCGATTATATCGTTACGGTGCGAACTGCGAGTTAGCTTACGTGCGATCCACCCGGCTGCCGGTCGGCAGCTTCACAACTACGACGCTCGCCTCACCCTCGTCGCTCCCTTCGTCCTTTCGGCCTCTTCTCTGCAATCCCTC
>NW_017295762.1:7977-8278 GCF_001594075.2 Trachymyrmex cornetzi | reverse complement strand
CCTGCGGGGGGAGGTAGTCACGCTGATTAGCTTCCGCGTGTCACGGCATTCGCGCGTGCCGTGCAGACCCGCGCGGCCTTGAATCCTCGCTCATGCGAGCGCGCAATGAGGATTCCTGTCAGGGATCCGGTGCTCTGCAAGGGGTGCATGGTGAAAGTATGGTTCCCCTTATTTTCGACAGCGGTTACAAACAATGATATAAAATGGTACAACTTGCTAATCCGGGCTCCCGGATGTGTGCCCTTCTCTCTGCTCTGCGGCCGTCCTTACGATCCGGTCCTTCTTCTGTCTTCCTTCCAAG
>NW_017295762.1:6696-7464 GCF_001594075.2 Trachymyrmex cornetzi | reverse complement strand
GATACGCTTGGTCATTACGCAAAAGAAATGCTAGTATAAAAGAATAAAATCTGTCAAGTAAATTAAATGACGCGAATTTTAACGCACATTCGTAGGTGCGTTTGCACGCGCGCTCGCGTGCGCGTCCTGTGTATGTTTATGTATATGTGAAGGTAAGGAGGATGGGAAGGATCTCGAGCGTACAAATTAAACCTAATTTCGTTATACAAAACAATACTTTTTACACGCTTATTCTTTTCCTATTTAAGCGTGATGTTTTCGCGGACAATATTTTTTACACGCTTTTAAGCGTGATGTCTCCATGAACAATATTTGTTACGCGCTTATCCTTTCATCTATCGATTGTAAATGGTTTTAAAACTTATATGTAAATATCAGGAGACGCGGTAATGGCTCCGGCCATGTTCGAAAATCAAAAAAATAAGAGAATAAGAGACACTACAAGTCTCTTATCCTGTACCACCAAAGTCCATTTTTGGAGATTGCATAACTAATAAAATATAAAAAATTTTGAATCGGACGTAACATATTTTGAAGGCGGCATCGTCACGAGTAATTTAAAAAAAAAATTAAAAATCGGTCAAGCCGTTCTGGACATACGAGTGGTCGAAAAGTGATGATTTTTCATGAAAAATTAAGAAACATTTTCTTCTTCTCTGTCCGCGTTCAAGGCCATCGGAATTTTATTTTTAAAGTATCTCTCACCCTTCATGTCTCTCACCCTTCACTCATACCGCCACCAACTTTGACCCATTGCAACCCCTCCCC
>NW_017295762.1:3491-5920 GCF_001594075.2 Trachymyrmex cornetzi | reverse complement strand
TCGAGGAAATGGGTGTCTAGGTATTCGCCGTCGAAGAAATGGATGTCTAGGTGTTTACCGCTGAGAAAGGGGGCGTCTAGGTGTTCGCTGTCGAAGAAGTGGGTATCTAGGTGCTGTCTACGTGTTCGCCGTCGAGGAAGTTGGTGTCTAGGTGTTGTCTACATGTACGCCTTCGAGGAAGTTGGAGTCCAGGTGTTCGCCGTCGAGGAAATAGGCATCTACCTGTTCGCCGTCGAACAAGTAGGTGTCTAGGTGTTGTCTACATGTTCGCCTTCGAGGAAGTTGGTGTCTAGGTGTTCGCCGTCGAGGAAATGATATTAATGTGAGATGGGTGACTGCTAAATCGCCGTATCCGCAGTCGCATGACAGTGCGCATAAATCGACGTGTTACACTGTATCTTAAAAGGATAGGCTTCAAAGCATGATCCATTAAAATCTGGGTCATTGTATGAATATACTAAGATATGAGTATACTAAAAAAAATAAAGAATGGATCCTTCCATCGCCCGTTCTCGTGAAAACGGAACCATATTTTCTTCGTTCCAATTATTGATTATTTTAGAAATTCGTTGCTGTACAGTGTTCAATACTTTCGCTCCATTTGGCACAGTCAGAGTATTCAATTTTGCAACTATGGTGAAAACTAAATGATGCGTGATGTAATTATAACGTACTGAAACATAAATACAATAACGTAAATACTAAATATAATAACTTTTTTTACAAAAAAAATATAATAACGTTTCGTTTTATAACGTTTCGTTTTATAATATAATAATTCGTAATTTACAGTATTATTAATACAGTTGAAGTGCGAAAAGTATTAGATTTTTGATCAAAGATACACTATCATTACTAGTCAAAAATACAACGCTTGCTCACTTTCTATTTGTTACTTTTTATTTTTATCTATTTAACATTTTGGGCAATTCCAACATAAGACAAACATTTTATTAAAAAACGTCTTGAAATAATTCATTCGAATGCTTAAAAACACTTATGTTTTCGTGAAATAAATCATTCGAATGCTTGAAAACAGAATAAAAATTATAATAACGATACATATAAAAAACGAATTATTTATAATCAATGAGGTATCCATGATTTCGAATGTGACACTGATGTTTATTAATTTACGATTATGTGAAATTTTCGACACGACAGATACAGACGACGGTTTTTTTGGTAGAAAACACATTCTTCTGTTTGGAGACTTGATGCAGTTTCCCCCTGTAAAAGAACAATTTCCGTTCGTTAAAATGTCTCGATCAAAGATTCAGAAGTATTTAGGTACCATGGGTGGATCTGATTTGTGGAGATTGTTCGAATACGACGAACTTTTGATTAATATGCGACAAAGATGTGACAACACATACCGCGAGATACTTTCTAGAATAGGTTTGGTAACGGATTTTGACATCAATGTTCTCCAGTCGAGAAAAATTAATTTCAAAGGAAGTTGCGATGAAAGATTGAATGAACTTTGCACTTATATGAATCAATTACCGGTTGATACAATATGTTTATTACCCACGTGTTATTTGTGCACGACTTTGAACACGGCAATGCTCGATAAAATTAATGGCGATGAAATTCTACTGATAGCAGAAGATGATGTCGACTGTGCTCCAGCAATGAAGAAAAAAGTGCACAAAATTTTAAAAGACAAAAATGAAAAAGTTTCGGAAACAGCTGGTATTGAAAGAGTAACAGCGATTAAAATTGGCGCTAAAGTGATGATTCGACGAAACATTGATGTCACTTTGGGACTTGTCAATGGAACGATAGGCATTGTAATTGCGATTCATCGCTCTGTTGATGGAAATCGTATTGAGTCCGTTACAATAGTTACTTCTGATAATAAACAAGTCATAATAACGAGAGTAGATATTAAATTCGAAGTATTCCACAAAATAGTGGTACATCGGAAACAATTTCCATTGTCTCTCAGTTATGGAATAACTGTACATAAAAATCAAGGAATTACATGTAAAAATGCAATGATGGATTTAGGAATGAGTGTGTTCACTGATGGTCAAGTGTATGTAGGTCTGTCACGAGTGAGTACACTATGGAGGGTCTACATTTGATAAATTTCAATCCGGTATCCGTTAGAGCAAACTCGAGAGCCATTGCAGAATATAATCGACTGAGATCTCTGTTCAAATCTCAGCTACCACAAATCAATTCGTCCGAGAAAAAGGCTGTGAAAATTTACGACTGTCGATGGGCAATACCTCATATCATTGATGATGTACAGAATTACGGTTGTGCTGAACCAGAAAGTATAGTTACATGGAAAATATACGGCCTTTGCAATGACGATCATGTTTCGTGCTATACTAATGTAACGTTGCAATGTGCGTTTCATTGTGTACGTATCAGGCAACAAATACTTAAAAATAGAGTATCGAACGCATTGACTGATG
>NW_017295762.1:2939-3184 GCF_001594075.2 Trachymyrmex cornetzi | reverse complement strand
ATTCAGAATTTTCAAAATGAGAAATGATAAATGATAATTGTGACGAATGTAACAGTATCGTTCTGAAAAAGAAAACCGCAATTGAATCGACTTCATCCGTCTTAGTAATACAGCTCAATTTATACACTTTTATAAACGGTGTTTCTAAAAAACTTATCGACAATCGGATTAACGCCGTACCGACGGGTAATGTAACGATTAATAAAAGAAAATACAAGGTAATAAGTGCTATATTTCACGAGGGC
>NW_017295762.1:2584-2831 GCF_001594075.2 Trachymyrmex cornetzi | reverse complement strand
GCACATGGGGCATATATGTTGTTCTTGGAGCAGAGATTAAGTAAGGATTAATTAATCTGCTCCAAGAATATAACGGAATTCTTAGAATATAACGGAATTATTTGAGTACGTTTACGTGAACCTAAATAAATTTTTCAGAATATTGTAGCAATTAATCGTTTGCTTTGGCGCTGTATAAGTCTGGATCTGCAATAGGATTTTAAGCCTTAAGCCATAAGAAATGGGCGACTGACAGTCGCTTATTCTT
>NW_017295762.1:1247-1482 GCF_001594075.2 Trachymyrmex cornetzi | reverse complement strand
AGTGAACATACATAAAGCGTATTCTCAAAAATGTAAACCTTTAAAAATTAAACTTTTATCTGATAATATATTGTTTCACAATATACATATATTACCATGACAAGTAACTGATGTGTTATCAAAGGTACCAGTTTAAATAAAGCATATTCTCAAAAATGTAAACCATTAAAAATTTAAGTGATTATCTGATAATACATTACCATGACAAGTAACTGATATATTATTAAAGGTGCCA
>NW_017295762.1:0-227 GCF_001594075.2 Trachymyrmex cornetzi | reverse complement strand
CTTCGAAATAATGTCGAAGCTTTTACAGAGTTCCCGTAAGAAATAATACATATATAGTAAATCAAAATTTTGTAATTAGACCATTATTCCCATGGAGGTGAAGCTAGTATTAGGTAATGGGAAACAAAATGGCGGCCGGGCCAGGCAATATCGGGAGTGCGCGTGCAGGCGCAGCTCAATGATTCAGCAAGATGCGCAAACAACGAATAATCGAATCGCCATTTTTG
>NW_017295761.1:249545-256680 GCF_001594075.2 Trachymyrmex cornetzi | reverse complement strand
GCAGAGCTCTCGTATTAAAGTACGAAACAAAGCAAAAATGCGCAAACTGAAGCCCTGATAAGGACTGATTAACGTAAGATCGCGAAAAAAAAATACACCGTGTTACGGTCGTACGAATAATCACACGTCCACCTCGGTTGAGCGGTTCTTCGGAACTCTATGCAATATAATGAAAGCAATAATCATACCCATGAAGTAAGATATAAGGAGACTCCACTCAGTCTAGCTAGTCGACGAAACATGGACCGATTTTAGGTTTCGAGTTTAAGTTCCGATTCTCGACACTCACAGCGCTCGTGAAATTAGTAGTGCTGCGCATAATGAGTGCGCCGTAGTTAGAAACGGTAGCTAAAAACGGTTAAAAAAGGTGGAAAGAAACTGTATTCCGAAAAAGAGTTCTGAAGAACCGATCGTCTAGTCTAGATTGCCTTGCCACTAATAGAAGAAGTATTCCGAAAAAAGTGTGAAAAATCCGAATCTTTAAAGACAAATAGGAGAATTGCAAATATTGCAATGCCATTTTGTTGTATAGTGCCCGGTTGCAAAACAGGGTATAGAAACGTAGGAAGGACGACGGAAAAGAAATTAAGTTTACCACGTACGTGGTTAAGTCCAACCACGTACGACAGTAAGTTAATAATAATTTCAATAAAACTTGAATAAATTTTTATTCTAATATGTATTTTGTATCAATATTCATATCATACGATATTCTCTCTCTAGAGATATTTCAGACAATAGTAGAATCACTTACATATATAATTTCAATATATATACATTGTTTCCATTTTTTTTTGTACAGGATATGTTACTACTGAAGTGGCAGCAAGTAATCCAACGTTTCAAAAGAAAACCATTATTATCCAGTCATGTTTGTGAGTTACACTTTAGAGAAGAGGACATTGAGAGGTACTGTGTTACTGAATTGAATAATAAAAATATTTTTATAATGCCAAAAGAAAGACCGAGTCTTAAATTAGGAGCTGTGCCTTGTAAACTACTAAATAGTGATGCAGCTCTTGAAAATATAAGTCGTTCTTCCACATCTGTACAACAGTGCAAAATTGAAATCCAAGATTTTACCACAGAGGATAATAATTCACTAGAGAATAATAATGAATTCAATTTGGCAAACTTTATTTCTGAAGTACAATCATCGCCGATACACGAATGTGTCTCGCCGATACAAGAATGTGCCTCGCCGATACAAGAATGTGCCTCGCCGATACAAGAATGTGCCTCGATGCCAGTAGTTGACCAATTTTCTATAATACAAAATCTATATGAAACAGTCACTCTTCCAACAAAACTGTGGTTTTCGCAAGTATTCTCAGATAAAATCATATGGGCTCAGTGGGGTGACCAATATAATACTGCATTCCGTGTAACTTTGTTACAAGATATGAATCTTCAAGTAAGTAACATGAGAGGACAATTTTTCATGATATACATGTATGGCAGAATTGTAAGTAATATGTAATATAAATATAAATATTTCTTACAGATCTTCATAGAAGATAGACGGATATATGTGCCGGGATTAGAAAAAATCAAAACAATCACCGAGATATCTGCTGTTCTTAGACGAGTTTCAACTCTACTCCCTTGTGGTGGAGTAGGAATAGGGACTGAAGGAAAGTAAGGATATTGCCATATGTTATATAAGACGTAATGTTTAAAACAGTTAAATACCATGGGTTTATTATTTCATAGAACCATCGAGTGTAGCGGTTATGTATTGAAAAGCAAGAGTGGCCCCCAAACACAAAGGTGTAAAATATGTACTAAAAGACGGACGCAAGTTATGAGGAAATTGCGAAATACTAATAAGACACTAAAAGTGAAATGTACAAAAGGATTAAAGAAACTAAAAAATGCTCTTAAACGTAATATTAGATTGCGGACGAAGGTAATTTTAAACCAATATTTATAATTTGAAAAACATTCTCCTTGGTACTTCTATTTTAATTTTTCACAAGATTAAAAAGCTTCAATTAAAAATAAGAAGCTTGCAACAATTGCTAAAGCAAACACGGAAGCTGTAGAACAAGCGATAACAAATTTGCCTGACAATCAAAAGATAGCAGTTCGTGCGTGTTTATCTGCATCACGACTAAAGGGACGTAAAGGTATAAGGTACACTAACCAGTGGATTTTCGAATGTCTTCTTTTGAGAATAAAAAGTAGAAAAGCATATGAGCATATTCGTAATCACAATATCCTTGTTTTACCGAGTAGTACAACTCTTGATCGGTATATTCAAACCATCAAGGGTACGTATGGATTTCAAGAAAGTACATTCCATGTATTGAAAGAAAAGACTGTACATATGAACAGCAGAGAAACTCATGGTATTGTATCTTTATATGTTACAAGAATTTATTTTTGACATTCTAATTATTATTTGTTTTTAATGCAGTTATTTTCATTGTATAATTACAGGAGTCTTATTAATTGATGAGATGAAATTATCGGAGGCAGTATCTTTTAGTCGTGCACGATTGGAAATACAAGGATTCACTAATTTAGGAAAGTACACTCCCCTACACCAGAAGGGGAAAAAAGTCGATCATGCACTTGTAATGATGTTCCAACCATTTCAAGGCAAATGGGTCCAATCTCTAGCCTGTTTCCTCAGCAAAGGTTGTGCCTCCGCAACAGTTCTTCATCAGCTCATTGTAGAGTGCATCATACTTGTAGAACAGGCAGGATTACATGTAGATGTAATTACAACCGATGGAGCCACATGGAATCGCTCGATGTGGGTTAAATTTGGAATAACCGAAGAAAACGTGAGTTGTGAACACATCGTTGACCCATCTCGTCGGTTATGGTTTATTTCGGATTTTCCACATCTGGTGAAATGTTTACGCAATTTTATAATCAAACATACAGAAACATGGGTAAGAATCGCTATATCCACAAGTATGTATGGCACAAGGGACGATTCAACACAGACACTACAATATAATAAATAAATTATATTTTTGTTCAAAGACACCTGATGGCGTGATAAAGCTTTCACATTGGTATGCTTTGTTAAAAAGCGAGAATCCTACAGGTTTCAACTTAAAAGTTGTTCACAAGTTAACCATCGACCACATTGAGCCTCGGTATTATCAAAAAATGAACGTTGCACTAGCATTTCAGGTATATTTACTCGACCTTCACACACAATTAAAATGTTTATTATATATTAGAATTATTAGATGATCCTGTAATATACTATAATTTCAGTTTTTTGGAGTGGCAGAATCCATGCAACTATTTCAAGAGGAATGTAATGAACTACATGATTCTATATCGATGCAATTGTTCTGCTCTAGAATAAAAAAGCTCATTAAAGCTATGAATTGCCGAACACCAAAAGATGCTATGAAGCTGGATAATGAAGCATGGAAGGTATAATTGATTATGTTCAACCTAAATAGATGCTTTGTTCCACTTACTTGAACATATCAAATTTTATTTTTTAATCTCAATTGTTACAGATAGTGGAAGAATTTTTGATGTACATAAATACCTGGGAAACGGAAGTTAAGGAGAAAGGGTTCCATTTCATGTCCGACTCTACATGTCATGGATTTAAAGTATCATTGAAAGGTACTCTTGAAGTTTGTCAGTATCTGACGGAAGACTACGGATTTGATTATTTAATGACAGCGAGACTCAATCGAGATAGTTTAGAGGTTTAACAAAAAAATCTAATCAAATAATTAAGAAATAGTAAAATTGTTTATTGAATGAAATTTCGTACATTGCTCAAAGGCTGAAAGCATTTTTTTCTGTATCGATTGAATCGAAGAATCAACATTTCGGTTTTTTATTAATTTCATGTATTTGTTATTAAAAATTTAAAGTGTAGTTGTAAGAATTTCATTATATCTTTAATATTATTTCCAAAATTTATCCAATAAACAAAATTTTAGACTATTTGTATTGCCATTATATTTAAAGAAATGTTTTTGTTAAAGCTATTTTTTGGAATGATGCGCAGCTGCTGTGGATCGAATGACCATCCAGATTCTACGTTATTTATACAAATGTACCGGCTAGTATCGACATACTCACTTGTGAAGCCTCCAAAAGGAAGTAACATCTCTGGTGGAGAAATACTGGAAGTTCTGCTGAAAATTAAAGATATTATGGACATAACAGAAAGAAATACTCAGTGGGATGCTCAAATAGATACTATATTGGATCGTGCAATAAATGTAGAAGTTATCTCAGAAGCAGCGTCCATTGTTGAAGATCATGATTATTTTACATGTACTACTTCGGAATATGTAGTCGCATACATAGCTGGTTACGTGGCAAGAAAAACGTCACGGTTCGCGTGTTTTTATATTGGCCAGAAGCGTGTGCTATGCAAGAACTGCATAGCAACACTGCAATTGTCTTCATCAGAATTAGTTCCAAAAAGCTACAAGCTTATTTCGCTTAAGTCCAAGGGCAATCTCATCAATCCTTCAGTCAACCTTTTGATTTTGATTTCAATCCTTGAAAAAGCAACCTTGAATATTCTTAATAGTAATGAATTAAATGCGAATACTCTTTTTGAAATTACAAAAATTTTGGAGAATGTACGATCTTTACCACTAGTTGGATGTTGCAAACATGACATGGTTTTAACTCACGGCGTTATTCGCTTCTATCTAACAACTCGAATTTATTTTATTTGTAAACAAGAAAATAAGAATAACAACATGCAAAATCAGCGGACTCGAGAGAGAAGGAAAGCTGCTAAACTGACATCTTGTAAAGAGATAAAAAAAACTGAAGTCAAATCAAATGAAGTAAAGGCAATTAATAAAAGAAAAAACGAAGAAAGAAATGTGATAAGAAACAAAAGGAAAAGAATTGATGTCATACAAAATAATAAAATGTAAAATACAATTATGAAAATTTATTTTTATATTTAAAATAAATGATATTTTTACAAGATTCGACTGTACTGCTTATTTATTATTCAATTCTATGTATAATTACAAATTATTAAGGTTCCTGAGTAGTTACTGTGATATTCTAACGTCATAAGTATAACATCATATACAAATTAGTAGTGCGTTGTACTATATATACAGTTTACATCATTTTCAGTTGCTATCAAAGATTCAACCTGTCCACATCGTTGAGAAGATTTTTTAATTTAGCCATGCATGTGACATACATATATTTTGACAAAGGATAGGTCAAGCCATTCATAAGAACAGTAACTCTCAGGTTCGAATGCACAATTACTTTCTTTCTGAAATTGCTAGTACGTTTAAGTTGGTGGAAACGCAGTGATTTCTTTGTCCTTGAATGAATCCAATTATCCGATGGCAATTGAAGTAGATGAAGATGCTCCAATAGCCATACAAAATTAAAATCTGCATTGAACGTTGTTGCTCTAGGGCAATCCATCATGTATCTCTATTTCCACTAAAACATCATTGTATAATTTGCGAGTAACATGCACAACAATTTCATATAGATTACACAATTTAACAATACAAAAGAGCTAACGCGGATTTTTCGGATTACGAAAGTGTTATAATTTTTTAAATATAAATAAAATAAACATTTACGTAAGCTCAGTTTCTGGCAATCCGCTTCGTTGCATTTTTTTTAGTCGAACATAATGTAGTTAAAATTTTGAAGGAGACAGGTTCTTCTTCTTCTTTTTAATTTTTGACTCACATTTCCAAGCAGTCAATAGGAGGTCGATGAGGAGGCAGGTTATGTTCGTGACACTTTTCTTACGACACACTCATTATGCGCAGCACTACTAATTTCACGAGCGCTGTGAGTGTCGAGATTCGGAAGTTAAACTCGAAACCTAAAATCGGTCCACTTTTATTTTACGGAGTGGAGTCTCCTTATATCTTACTTCATGATCATACCTATACGAATCCATTGTAGCCATTTTCCACAAGGCAATAAAAAATTGTTTTCTAGGTGAAATTGTTTCATACCCTTTTGTCTTCCGCACAAGATCTTCCGAAATTATGTGCAATATATATTCGAACGTTGCTTGTTTCAATCTAAAAACAAGTTATATTTGCTTTTATTATTATATATTATATATTATATTATTACTAATATTATTCTCTAATATTATTGTATCTTATATGCAACAATAACAACTACAAAAGTTACACAAATAAGTGTTTTTAAGTAATGTGTGTGTGTGTGTGTGTAATGAAATAAATAATCACAATATTTAAAATTCTTTTACGTATAATATTCTTTTATATTTTTATGATTATTTTCACTTTAATTCATAATTATAATATAAAATTCATTAATATGATCATAACAAACTCCATCATGATAAATATATAAATTTATAAAAAATAAGATATTTAATCTAAAATGACTTTTGAAGTCGTCATCCGAATAAAATTCAATTACGAGTTCAACATTTTGCATGCGAGGACGTAAGACGCGTTTCCGTTTTTCCTTTCTTAATAACTCCCATTCTTCGTCAGAACTCGAATCACTTTCTGAACTTTCTTTCAAAAATAATAATATTGCAAAACTAGCAATATTTTCCGCCATGTTTTAGCATTAACAACTTCTTCTTAGCGTGAGAATGGCCCCGACTCGTAACACAGAGTCGATACGGCCAGAATCGAAAATGCCGCTTATGCGGTGAGTTAACAAAAACAATATGCAGAATACGAAAGTCTAAAAGAGTAAGGGCCTGAGCACAATAGAGGAACAGGAATTAGATATTAAGATTGTAACCTATCAGAAACTGATTACATCGGTATACACGGTTTCTGATAGGTTGAAATATTAATATCTAATTCTTGTTCCTCTATTGTGCGCAGGCCCTAACAAAAACTCAATTGCGCGTTTGAAGCAGGTCACATTTTCCAAAAATGACGCAATAACACGTCCGATCACGGCTGTGTTCCAAAATTGTTTGTCAGCGCTGCGAGCATGTCGTCATAAGTGCATGCTACCAATAGTGTTCCAATTTCATAAGCATGCTTTTTATGCAAACGCAGTTTTCATTTTGGAACGATATTTTCAGTGCTGTCAGCATATAGCGACGTCAGCGAAAAGAAACAAATAACCTAGAAATATGGAGAGAAGCATACAGAAAAAATTCGTATTTGAAACTATTATAAAGTTAGCACTTGAT
>NW_017295761.1:242982-248012 GCF_001594075.2 Trachymyrmex cornetzi | reverse complement strand
CTGATTGGTTACAGAGCGTCGTACGACGCAAATCGGATGCAGTGTGAATCCAGCATATGCCGTACCGTAAGTATCAGCCAATCAGAATTAAGAGAGTTCAAAAAAATTCTCTACTGTGATTGGCTAATTCTTATGGTACGTCTTATGGTTACTGTTACGGAAGGTGTGTGCGGCAGCCCTAAGGGCTATCGCACATGAAACGCATAACAGAGCATAAACATAACATAAGGCCGCTAAACCAATGAGCATCTCATGTAAATCAATATGGCGACATTATGCTAGATGCTCATTGGTCCAGCAGTCTTATGTTATGCTTATGCTCTGTTATGCATTTCATGTGTGAAGCCCTTAAGTCCGGATCTACAATAGAGTTTTAAACCTTAAGTCATAAGAAATGGACGAATCACAGTCGCTTATTCTTCTGGGATTCGACTGTAATTGGTCAGTTTCTTACGGCATAAAGCATAAAACACCTATTGTAGATCCGGGGTAAGTCCGAATCTACAATAGGGTTTTAAGCCTTAAGCCATAAGAAATGGGCGAATCACAGTCGCTTTTTCTTCTCGGATTCGACTGTAATTGGTCAAATTCTCACGGCTTAAGGCTTAAAACACCTATTGTAGATCCGGAGTAATTGGTTGATTTCTTATGGCTTAATGCTTACAACACGTATTGTAGATCTGGGGTTACAGCAATTTTGTATGCAGCAGCGGGGTGATCCCGATTGATCACAGCTCGATTGGACACCACCAATCACAGCGACCGATGCTTAGGAGCTTTGTAGTTTCAAGCGCTGTGAATGGCTCGTGTCCAACTGGGTGTCACCCAAATGGACGCTTCATGTTCGTCAATTTTGATGTAATCTTTTTTGTCGCTAAAACAGCCGGTTAGAGCTGCTCGTGAAAATTTACCTTAAAGGTGCATTTTCACGAGCTACTCAAACCAGTGTTCCTAGGAACACTAGCTCAAACTGGCCGTTTCAGCGACAAAAAAGGATCACGTGACGACTTTTGTCACAAAACTATTACAGCCCTTCTACAATAAGCCGCAAGTCAGAAGTTCTAAGCGATCTTAAGTCATAATCTGTGAACTTGGCCAATAGCCAACTTGAACGACTTGGTTAAGACTGGTTAAGACTTCTGACGTTCTGACTTGCGGCTTATTGTAGAAGGCCTATTAGAGCGACAATTTTATACATGAAAAAGGGCAAGAAGCGTTAAATTAAAATTTGACATTTGAGCGACAGATTCGTTATGTTGTTCGTATCTTTCACGTATCATTTGCAATATTAATACGCTGAATTAAACAGTTATTAGATTATTCTGATTGCATTGAATCAGTAATAAAAAAAAGAATAAATTAGATTATGTATATTGCAGTTAGTGGTCAACACGGTCGATACAGTATGTCAGCACTTACTACGTTTACACGGCACGCTTTATGCCGAAGTTGTAACATCGATGTTATGAAACTGACCAATCATAGCTATTCCTCTGAAGAATGGAATGACTGTGACTGACCAGTTTCATAACATCGATGTTATAACTTCGGCGTAAAGCGTAAACGTGTAAACGTAGTAACTGTCAATATAGTGTTTGACGCTTGTAGTTGAAACTACAAAATTTTGGCCGCTGAATAACGAGCCATAAATCTGATGCTCTAATTGCTTATTTTAGCAGCACGTGAAAATGTACCTTTATTATACTTAATGGCTGCGTTCAGCAGAGAAAGCAGCTTTGCAACTGTTGGTAAAATTCTTCAATATGATTGGTCTTGGCCTTAGTTCCTCGTTGGATCTAAACCAATCTATAAACCAATCATATTCAAGAATTTTACAAACAGTTGCAAAATTGCTTTTTCTGCTGAACGCAGCCAATATCTTGGTTCGCGAGACAGCGATGCTTTTTCATACTTTTCTCAGTCAGATTCATTCGTTTTGGAGGTATTTCGAACAAAAATGCGTTGAGTGAGCTTAATTTCATCAATTTCCGAAGTGGCTTCTGAAGTAGCTAAACTGAACAGGTAATTTTACAGTTTAGCACAATTACCTCAAGAATCAGTAAAATTAGGCTTATTCGATTCGTTTTTGCATGAAATGAAAGAATTTGGCAGAAATAAACGTCGCTCTGCCCTGGGAACCGAGATATTAAACGTTAAAGTTGGCTACTATTGAGGTTAGGAAATCTGTCACAGAGGCAAAATAAAACCTATAATTGTACTGTTCTGCTGATTCTACAATGAGTCGGTAGTCGGAAGTCTTAGGCTTAATCGGTGAAGTTAGCCAATCAGCCTTAGGCCCGTTTCTACCAATATAGTTTAATTTTAATCTCGGTTTAACTAACTCTTCATCTTTTTCCAGTTCCGAGAATTAGAAAAAGATAAAAAGTTGAACTGAGCTTGAAGTTAATCTACGTTGGTGGAAATGGGCATTAATCGTGTAAATTGACTATTGGTCAACTTCACCGATAAGACTTTTAGACTACCGATTACCGACTCATTGTAAAATCAGCGTTCTTCCACATGGGTTTCGACTTTCCACGCGAAGCGACTCACCCTCCATCCTTCCTGCAAAGGGACACATGACTTCTATAATTGTACTGTTGCACGTGGGTTTCGATTTTGCAACAGTACAATTATAAAAGTCGTGCGCCCCTTTGTAAGAGAAGGATGGGGGTATCAGGTCGCTTCGCGTGGAAAGTCGAAACTCGAAACCCATGTGGATTGTGGAACAGTACAATTATAGACCTCATTTTGTTTCTATGACAGATTTCCTAACCTCAATAGTAGTCAACTTTAACGCTTAATATTTTGGTCCGTGGGGCAGAGTGACGCTTATTTCTGTCAGATTCTTTAATTTCATGCAAAAACGCATTGGTTAAGCCTAATTTTCTTGATTTTTGAGGTAACTAAATTGTATAATTACCACTAAACAATTATCTTTTTATTTGTTAGACTCAAATCTGGTTATTTATTCGCGGAAACGAGTTTCACATGTGTGAAACTCAAGAAGCTTACGTATCCGTTGCCAATGATACACGCTGATTTGAGACTGCCGATCTGAGATGCGTTTATCAAAAGAGTTTGGACTGCTACTGCTTCTGATATTATGGCGGTTAATCAGCGTGATTGTGGTGCGGACTGCTCATGTGCCAGACGAGTACTGGCAGTCGCTGGAGGTGGCTCATCGTTTGGCGTTCGGTTATGGATACCTCACATGGGAATGGACAACAATGATTCGTAGTTATATGTATCCGTTTCTCATATCAATCCTTTATCGGATACTTGCCAAATTTTCCTTGGATTACATGCTGCTGTTGACAATGCTGCCCCGCGTTTTTCAAGCTATTCTCGTCGCCTATGCAGATTACAGATTTTACCAATGGACTCAAAACAAGTGGATGCTCATCTCCTTGTGCTTGAATCCATTCTGGTATTATTGTGCCACTAGGACACTGATAAACTCAGTGGAAACTGCATGTACTATTATAGCATTATCAATTCATCCAATACTAGGGAGAGCAATTTCCATACTAAGTTTAAAATATATGTGGATCATAGGTTTTCTCTGTATGATAAGACCCACCGCTGCAATCATGTGGCTTCCTTTGTGTTATATTCACGTTCATTGTCTTCGTTATATTCGTCGCGATGCATTAAAAAAGAAATTACTGCTTAGTCGATGCATTTTAATATGTTTTACTTGCGCCATAATTTCTATATTAGTAGATTGTTACTGTTATGGAATGTTTGTTATAACTCCTTGGAAATTCTTCCACACGAACGTACTTAGGAATGTTGGGAACACATATGGCATCAAGCACTGGTTATGGTATATTTATACTGCTTTACCTGTGCTGCTTGGGTTGCATTTCTTTCCATTCCTGTTTGTTTTCTACTCAATATATAAGCAACCTTTTTTCCTTGCTAAAGAAGGGGTTATGCTAGGAATAATCTGTTGGACTTTACTCGTTTACTCGTCATTGTCTCATAAGGAATTTCGATTTATCTTACCACTTTTGCCATTGTTAATATGCACGAGTTTCGCTAGTCTTAAACATTTGAATATTAACGCTAACGTACGTAAAAGGATCATAATGATGTTTATGTGCAGTAATATCATAATTGGATTGTTCATTTCCATGATTCACCAACGTGGCACGCTAACGATAATGGCGAATCTGCGAAACGAAATTACTCGTACAAATACTTCATTGACGGATACGCTGATTTTGACTCCGTGCCACAGCACACCATTGTATAGTCATTTACATGTAAACATATCAATAAGATTTTTGACATGCGAGCCTAATTTGAGCAACACTGAAAACTACATAGATGAAGCCGATCAGTTCTTTGCGAATGCAACAGTCTGGCTCAGAGATAATTATATTAACAATGCGAAAGTTATGTTACCGACTTATGTGATAGTATTTGATAAAGTTGCGAGTGAAATATCTGAATTTTTACGTACTTATAAGTTAATTGCTAAAGAATTTTATACATACAGATCACTAACGGTAGGGAATTACGGAGAAAATATATTATTATATAAGCGTGTGTAATATTTATTTTGTATTCTATACAATAAATGTATGTTCAAAAAGTATTTGTTCAGGGGAAATTTAATTTATGATAAATATGAGAAACGCCACTTATTCTCAGAAATATGATATTGCGTGCCGTTACTACTGGACTTTTAACACAATCTATTTGAAATATATATATATATATATATATATATATATATATATATATAGGGGAGAGTTGACTAAGTCGTACCGACGGTTAAATCGTACCTCCATTGTATTTTCTAAACAAAACATTTTTTTTTTAAAGATAATGATACTGATATGACACTGGTAATATGGGTTAAGAACTATCATTTTTGTTTTCTTCGAGTCGTCTGTTTACGAGTGACATTCAAAATTGACTTTGTTCGGTGTCTGATCTAAGTTTTGGTACAATTTACCTAAGGTGTTATCAGTATAAGGTGGGTAATTGAATTATAGTGTTCTTCATGGTTATAATTG
>NW_017295761.1:229256-242583 GCF_001594075.2 Trachymyrmex cornetzi | reverse complement strand
AACAGAACGCAAAATCAAAATATTTCTACAAATGAGAGCTATGGCAGAGAACGAGACGTAACGAGACGTAACTTTCGTAGTCGTAATGTAAGGTAAGGTAGAGGAAAACGTAGCTGTCGTGGTCGCCGACCAGTCACAACATTATGACAGCTACGTTTTCCTCTGCCTTATCTTACGTTACGACTACGAAAGTTACGTCTCGTTACGTCTCGTTCTCTGCCATAGCCCTTTCATCTCGTTACCTCTCGTCCTCTGCCATAGCCCTAAAAATGCCATTTGTAACATTTTTTGGTGATATATTCCATAACGGGAGTCTGTTCTATAACCGGAATCCTTTTTCCCTCTTCAATTTTTTGTAAATTACGTTCGCTCTGTATATCCAAGAAACAGAAAACTGTTTAAATAAGCGCTCAAGAAAGTGATTGCTTATCAACTATTGAGTCTTTCTATTAAATTTTTCTATTGAGTCTTTCTATTGAGTCTTTTTATTGAATCTTTTCTATTGTGACGGAAAAATCCGTAATTGATTTTATTTATAAAATTTATTTTGTCAAAATATCTGAGATTTTAATATTCTGAAATGTAGTGCAATGATAGCTTAAATCAATTTAAGTATTGCTTTTTACTTTGTTTTCTTAAGTTTAAAAAACACAGAGTCTAATTTCTGTTTTTATAATAGAAAAGTTTTTATTATACCTACTTAAATAGGGAGGGCTCCGATTGCACACATCGCATATTGCACACATGTATCGCTGATTGGCCAATTTAAAAATAAAATAATCTTATTGGCAAAACAGTAAAAAATTACTAGGCACCAGTTGATATGAGTGATGCCTAGTAATCAGAACTGTAGGCAAACGGGATCCTCCCACTTAAATATGTATACTCAGTTCAAATTAAAATTAAATTTATTAATAAATGAGTTTTAAAATTAGTTTTGTTTATTTTCCCAGTAAACAAACTGACGATGTCTACCATCATTTTGACGTTAAAGATGTTATTTTAATGTCAAAATGGCAATAAGCAATGTCAGCTTGTTTGCTATATTAGAAGTACGATTTAGGAACCAGGTGGTACAATTTAACGACCCGGTCTTCAAATCGTACCGAAAGCTACTTTTTTTTAAAAATCTAATTTAAACAATAATGTAATGTTTATTTTCGCAAAAGTATCGTTTTGTTCTATTGCCAATGAACCAAAGATTAATATAAGTACAGAAATATTCTGATATCTTCAGTACTTTTGTTTACAATATTGTTTAAACGTTAGGGGGTACGATATAGGCGACTTCCCCCTATATTAATAATTCCCCCAAATTTATAATTACATACATCTTAAAATTTGTAAAGATCTTATTGCGAAAAATATATTATTTCAACTGGGAGTCGAACCCGGATCCATTTAAAGAATACGTATTGTATTAGTTAAATATATATCTAACTTTGACCGCCAAGTGGCGTTTGTCGTATTTAGGTGATGTAGTCATTAAAGTCTAACCGAAATCACTTTTTTACTTCCGACCGAAATCGAAAATAAATATTCGATTTTTATTCAATTTCGGCCGAAACCAATCAAACTGAAATTTTTGGATAAATCTTACAAATGCTATATGATTTTTAGAAAATCGTTAAAAAATATCAAAATTTGTGAAGTTTATGTACTCTTTTAAAAATAAGTTTTATTAATATTTCATTATTCCTTAAATTATAAGAAATTTTCCATAAATTATAAGAAATTTTAGGCACTAAACATTGGCGAGTAAAAAAGGATATAGAAGGAATTTAAAGGGAACGACAGTCGAACTTGATTGAGGTTGATGGTACAGACTTTAAATTCCAAATTTGATAATAGTGACATCTTTCATGCATTTCTTATATTTATTGGGTGCTTTTCATTTGATGACACAAGTCGGCACTAGAGTCCTAGATTTATCAGAGAGGCGCAACCGGCTTAAGTCAGTATGACAAAGATGCTAAGGAGAGTACTAAACATGGCCGACTGCCTTTAAACTATGTCAAACAAGATAAGACGTATAGAATAATGTGAGATAGAATGTATAAGATAAAATGAAATAGAAATATGTCACTAGTACTATAAATGGCTGCCAAGTCACGCAATTGGTTAGATTGCAACAGCAACTCAGAATGCATAACACCGGTTGCGCCTCTCTGATAAATCTAGGACTCTAGTCGGCACAAGCATCGTTCTATCCTTGTTGACATTCAGAGAGTGACAAAAGTTGCTTTCCATTTACACACAAGCGAAACTGATAGCGTTTTCGGCCCGATCGGGTTTGCACCAACCTGAGTTGGATTAATCTTTCCTATTGGTTGACGTCACCCGTTCTACCAATAGGAGAGCACAAAATGCCATTAACCCAGATTGGTGCAAACCTGGTCGGGTCAAAAATGCTATGAGTCTGAAGTGCAGGGTTGGTAAAGACTAATGTTTTTTTTTTAAGAATAAAACATATTGTGTTTCTTCTTGAATATGTTTTAATGCTTCAAATATGCTTTAAACAGCACTATAAAAAAAAACATTTAAAACATTTTAAAAACATCAATTAAGCATGTTTTAAACTGTTTAAAACACGTTTAAAACATGTTTTTTACCAACCCTGCTGAAGTGAACTGAGTATTTTATACTCAGATTAATGACGTTACTACTTGCTTACTTTGGTAAAAAGTTATCACATGTCAACACAGGTTCATAACCTTACTTTGAAGTGAGTTTACGAAACTCACTAAAGCACACGGTCTCGATCTTGTGCAGATTATAGGTAAAAACTCAGTTGAATCTCCCTTGTCAGAATGCAAAAGGAACGCGCATTCAACTGAGTTATGACGTCACAAGTGAGAATTATCTGAGAATCGGTGTAAATGGAAAGCAGCTAAAGATAGAACGACACTCGGGGTCGATTCTGTATCTTCAATCAAGATGAAAATTACAAAAGTGAGCAAATTTACTAGGTATTGACCAATGAAATTATCAGTATTCTAGTAAATTCACTCACTTTTGTAATTTTCACCTCGTTTCAAGATACAGAATCGATCCCCTTGTATCGACTTAGGTTTGTTCGCGTCGCATGCTCCAACATACTCCTACCATAGCTCCTAGGCTAGTATTCATAGTCAGATCTTATATTTAAGACCGTCTTAAGTACAGTCTTAAGATGTCATGAACCAATCAGAGGGCCGCATTAGCACAACTTAAGACATTACTTAAGACGGTCTTGAAATGAGAACCGACTATGAATACCGGCCCTACTCTATCAAGCGCGTTGGAGTGAGTAGGAGCTGGAATGGTAGGAGCATATTGGAACGGGTGGCACTCAATTGGACACGAGCCACTCACAGCGCTTGAGACTACAAAGCTCTTAAGCACCGGTCGCTATGATTGGTGATGTCCAATCGAGCCGTGATAAATCGGGATTACCCCTATTGGAACATATTGGAGCATGCGACGCGAACAAACCCCTTTGTGTCGTCTTGTGTCATCAATTGGAAAGCACCATTATATATTGATATTGTTGTGTCATTCAATGCATTCATCTGTCCTTATCTAATAGAGATTTCTATAATCAGTTTGGTGAATGTGTGTGTGTGTGTGTGTGTGTGTGTGTGGACCAAAAATGGCGGATAAAAAGAGGTAACACATATTACTTTCTCGTATGAGCGCATGCGCAAAAAGTGTTAGAATACGTGATAGGCAGTACGTGATAATAAAATAATAATATCTGAAGAAAGTTGCTCGATTGGTCAAATTGTGCAATTGTAATTTGTTAATTTTGTCTTTGTCCGAGATCTCGGAACGATTTCTAACCTCTTTGATTGGATTTTATCCAAGGACATAGAGAATGGACTGCGCGATCCGTGTGTCAAAATGGTCGATAGGGATGAGAGAGAAGGACCGTGGCAAACGGCCATTTCTATCTCTTTCCATTCAGTGGTGTAATGGGAAGAGAGAATAAGAGGGAGATTGGCCGTCTCCCACGGTCCCTCTCTCTCATTATTGTCGACCACATTTAATGCACTATTTAGATACAGATCACGCAGTCCACTCTCTATGTCTTTGGTTTTACCAAAGATGAAAGAGGTTGTACATATAGAGTAGGGGAGCCAGCTATGCGTGAGTGAATAGAAAGAAACAGAAAACGAGATGGCCAGAGAGAATCAAGAGGTTTCAATTTCGGCTCTGTTGACATTCTCAGTCTTTGCAAAGCATCCGTATACATGTATTTTCCACTCGGTGAAAAAACTTTTCTTCTAGATTTTCAATCTTAGTAGTTCTACAAACTCGGTATCATTCGTTCCAGTAATGTGACCTCAGCTGCATACTTATTTTTAAGATATGAACTCTAAAATTTTTATATCAAATATATATACATATATCTGAGGTGACAGCTGTACGAGCCAAACGTAAGAGACTTTTTAACTTTTTTTCGATTTTCTCATGAAATCCAGTACAGCTGAGGTCCTGTTTGTGCGTACATTAATTTATGTAATAACAATTTTGCAATCCGTAAATCCAATTTAGAAATTTTTCACCGAGTGGAAATGTCGGTAATACAGACGGCGGATCCTAAAGCGAAGCCCGAACTCCGAAGTCACCAGAACCCAGATAGCAAAATACCTCCACGGTATTAGTACGGTGAGAGTACGGCGCCGTACTCTCACCGCGCGTACTATGCGTGCCGATACCGGACCTGTTAGGTACGTGCGTACCTAAAGGGTATAGTACCGGTACACCGTACTTTTGGTACGCCGTACCGATAATGTACGCCTTAGGTACGCATGTTACTAAAATTAACCCAGATAGGAAAATACCTCCACGGTATTAGTACGGTGAGCGTACGGCGTACTATGCGTGCCGATACCGTACCTGTCAGGTACGTGCGTACCTAAAGGGTATAGTACCGGTACACCGTACTTTTAGTACGCCGTACCGATAATGTACGCCTTAGGTATGCATGTTATTAAAATTAATTAATTTTATAGTTTTGTTGCTAATGAGTATTATTATTGATTAATTACTATATTCTAGAGTACACATCATAAAATTATGATGAAAAAAAAAAAAAGATTTTCCCTGAATTCGGGAACAAATTTCATAGCATTTTGAAGCGGTCACCCATCCGATTGCATACCGCCACTTACTATGCTTGACTTCTGAAATCGTCTGGAAACCGCTGCACTTCGATGATCCACGAACTGTATAATCGTGGATGTATAGCTATGGTATATCTGTTCAATATATGGTCCTGATAGAAATTTATGCACTTCAACTGAACATTCAATCAATTACTATCTCGGGATCCTAAAGACGTCTGTATTACCGATTGAACATGTATAATTTTTGTATAACGAATACTCTTTTTCTCTTTCACGGATTCAAAAATCCTTCTCTAAGATCAAAGTATACGCATTAATACGTGTTTGTGAAGCGGAGTCTACGCTGAAAATGATTAAAAATTTCTAAATCGATACCCCTACAGCACAAAAGTTGCAACGACAATGCTGCAACATTGCAACAATATTGCACGTTGCAGCAATATTGTAGCGTTATTGCAGCAATATTGCTGCAAATTCTGTGCTGTATAGGATAATTTTTTACCATTTCTTAGTGTTTTTTTTTTTTTTACATGGCGTCTCAGCTGTCAAGTCGTGACAACATTTGCTTGATATGAAAGCTTTGCAACCCAAACGTACGAAATAATAGTTCCGAAACACGTAATTTGCACGAACATACAACGTCGTGTTCTTAGAATTAAATTTAGATGCTTTATCGCGATGAATTCCTTGTACAAAAATTGACACGTGTGTGTAACTGCGTGTATCATAGGCTGCGTGAGATATTGCTGTGCGTTCAAGTCAGTGATGCACATTTGGCTGCCGGCAACACGGAAAACCAGCCCCACCATTTGTACTCCCACCAAGCAAATTGCCTACCGGCATCGAGTCGGCCGTCTTTGCCGCTACGAAAAATTGCAAAATATTAGTTTTGAATAATTTTTTACTCAAATACTATCAACTTTACAGAAAGACTGCAACAGAAAAAAATTATTTATTTTCTTCTCATAAAGTTTTGAGAATTTTTTCAGAATATTTTATCAACTTTTTAGTACTGCATTTTCTTATTTTTATCAACATGAGAAAATACGGTATTAAAAAATTCTGAAAAAATTCTGAAAAAATTCTCAGAACTTTATGAGAAAAAAATAAATAATTTTTGTCTTTTGCAGTTTTTCTGTAAAGTTGATAGTATTTGAGTAAAAAATTATTCAAAACCAATATTTTGCAATTTTTCGCAGCGGCGAAGACGGCCGACTCGATGCCGGTAGGTGTCTGCTTGGTGGGGATACAAATGGTGGGGCTGGTTTTCCGTGTTGCCAGGAGCCAAATGTGCATCACTGGTTCAAGTCTTGATTTCCTCTCTAGAGCGCGTTAACGTAACAGCGTAACGTTGCTTTCGGTGCCATAGCTGCTTATTTGGAAAGTTGCCTATTTTGGAAAGTTGCCTACTTTGGAAAGTTGCCTACTTTGGAAAGTTGCCTATTTTGGAAAGTTGCCTATTTTGGAAAGTTGCCTATTTTGGAAAGTTGCACAACGGAAAATTGCGACTGTCAATTATTCGTAATTTACGAAGCTTAAGTTCGTTACCCGACGAGACTGGTTCCTCCCCGAGATCTTTGAAAAACGGCGTCTGTCGATCTTGGATTATTTGGCTTGCTGGACAGGCAGCATCTCGGGGATTTCCGGGTAACTCCTGTGGACGCCATTTTGGCACACGAGACTATACGCTTCCCTTGCAATTGACGCCGGCTTGGCCAGACATATTAGTGTGCTGAATGGGAACGTATAAAATTATAAATTGTTTATAAGAACGATACAGTTTGGTGCGTATGCAAACCGTTTGGGTTCCCCCGACTTCTCTTTGTCTTAATCTTACGTATCTTGCTCATAATATTGAGATTCAAAATCTATTGCATGCCGAGAATTTGTAGTCACTTATGATATTATAGTCGTCCTTCAGATGTTTTGATATTTTATATAATTATTCATATTTTTCATTACATACTACTAATTCTAATAACTTATCTTCTTTTAAAGTATCTTTATTGATATTGAAGGTACTTGTCATGTTTTCGGCACTGAAAAATTATTTGGATATTACTTCCAAGATGGAAGTTATTATAATGAGTAATTTTGTCATTTGCCTTATTTTCAGTATTATATCGCAAAAGTTCTCTAATGTCAATAAAATTAATGATAGATTTTCGAACACATTTTTGAGATTATATGATTACGTGAAAATTCATCTCACAATTACAATATTGATTCCGATTGGTTGTGCGGACAATTCCGTGGATATTAACCATTTATAGAATCTATGTAATTCCTGCCGTCGGGTCTAACTGGCTTCGATTATTCGCCTTAATAATGATACATAAATTTCTTTACTTAAAATGTAATAATAATGAGGCTCAATAAATTTAAAAAAGAATAGAACGAAAAAGGGTTACATGCCTAAAAATTAGTCGTTATAAAATTGAAAATATTGAGAAGTCACAGAATAAAAACTTGTCATTTCGTTATAATATAAAATTTAATTTGCCGGGAATAAACAATAAACCATAAACAAAACAGACGTTTCGACCCCTGTTGGATCATTATCAATGTTATAATATAAAAGTAAAACGGTGAAAATATTCAAAAATTAGAATATAAAAATTATAATTCACTCTCAATCGCAAAACTTATTATATTATAATAAGACTCACAGTATTAATGTAATAAAAACACGCTCAGTATAACTTGAAGCTTGTACAATGGTTGTAGTCAGTAAAAATGTGAACTTCTGGACATAGTATGCGGATTAAAACGAAATTGTATCAGTTAAAACGTATATAAAAATATTTTTTTAAATATAATATTAAAAGTGCGTAAAGCAAGGAAAAGCATAAAAAACCAAATACAAAAAGAAAAAATATATATATAACATTAAATAAGTAATCTAGGATTCTTAGAAATATAAACTGAATTAATAAAGAGTAATAATAAAAAAATAATAAATTAATGTGTGAATAACAAAGAAAATTATAGAAAATAATAATTGGTAACAATTAAAATAAATAATAAAAAATACATTACAGATTATATATCAATATAAAATAAAATTGTCTATTGTAATTACAAAATAAAATATATCAAATTAAATTGTGTAACAGTTAAAATAACAGCTGATATATACCTTGTAAAACGTATGTCAATATAATATAAAAATATCGATTATAAGACAATGCGATGAGAGTGGAATGGTCATCTCTCTAGTGTGTTCAGAGACAATGTGAACAAGACAATCTTTGGTAAGAAGGTTGAAGTGGAAACGCCGAAGGAAGGAGTAAATAAGAGAGGGAGAAATAAAGTAGAGGGAAAAGAAATTGGGAAGAAGGGAAATAAGAAGGAAAGTAATTAAGAAGGAGAAAGAGATTGTATAATTTGCGAATAAGACTCGGGTAATGATTCCGTATCATTCATTTTATTTAGACCCTGTTTTTGTCTTTTGATGTGAATCATTTCAGACACCAATCTCTTATTATACGAAGATTCGCAATCTAAAATTCTTGCATCGTTGCATCTAAAGTTGTGGTCAAAATTAACGCGATGATCAGTTATGACAGTGGGAGAACCTGTATTCTTCCTGTCAGATTTATGTTCATGTAACCTCGTACTCAATTTTTTCTTTGTCTGACCAACATAACTCGCTTCAAAGTCATCACATGAGATCTTATATACAACATTTTGGTTGGATAAAAATTCCAACTTATCTTTTCCCCTTCTAATAAGACCTTTTAAAGTGTTAGGGATGGCAAAAGCTAATTTACAATGGAACATGCTAGAAATCGGAAGAAAGCTCTCTGAGATAGACTTGACGTAAGGAATAGTGAAATATTTATCTTCCACTTGTAAATTATGTGTAATATGTTTGTTGTGGATATGAAATTTTAGTTTTTGTTCAATTGTAAAAAAAATGAAAGATAAAGGATAACTATTGTCCAGGAAAATATGAATAGCTTCTATTAAATTTTTTTGTTGGAACCATGGATGTGATAATAAGATAATTTTGTCTATGGAACTGATGATTGTTACCTTTCTTATGACAAAGAGGATAATTAGAGTAAAAATTAAGGAACCTATCAGAGAAAGTCTTCTTACCATATGATATATATGATATTATATATATCGAATATAATTCTATTATTATCTATAATAAGTGTTGTGTCTAGAAAATTTAATCTACCTCCCGTATCAACCTCCAAGGTAAATTGTAGTCTCGTATGTAGAGAATTAAAAGTATTAAGTGTATCAGTTATAATATCAGATGGAAGCGCGAGAATGATATCATCTACATATCTGAAATAAAACAAAGGCTCTACTATTAATCTATTGATAGCTATTTCTTCTAGATCTTGCAATACCATGTCAGCGATTATCGGCGATAAAGGTGAACCCATTGGAGTACCAAATACCTGTTTGTACATTTTATTGTTAAAAGCAAAAAAGGTTGAATCTAAAATAAATTTAACTGCAATGGTAAATTCATTTTTTGAAATGTTAGTCTTCGCTGAGATGTACTCCCATCTCCTGTCAATGCTATTCAATGCTAGATCAACAGGAAATTAGTGAAAAGGGACACCACATCCAACGAAGCCAAAACATATTGAGAATCAAATCTTTTACCATTTAATTTCTCAACTAAATGGAAACTGTCTTTAATGTGGCTAAAAGTCTTTGGTATGCTGTCATTAATAATGTTATGTAGAAAAAGAGAAAGAAAATATAAATGACTATTGATAGAAGAAACAATCACTCTCAACCACTCTGGGTTACCGTCTTTACGAATTTTAGTCAAACCGTAAGCCCTAGGTACAACACCATCGGTTGTAAGTAATCTTTGATATGTTTGATCGTCAATAAAACTATCGCGCTTCCATCTCACCAACAATTACGCACGTAAATCCTGAGTTAACTTTCTAATTGGATCTTTAGCAATGACTTCGTAAGTATTAGAATCTGAAAGAATCTCTTCCATTTTTGTTATGTAAGTGTCTGTCAAGAACAACAGTGACATTCCCCTTGTCAGCGTTTGTAATAAGAATATTTGGATGGTTATTGATAAATTTATTAGTTATGTGTAGCCAATTTGAAATCTGTTTGTAAAAAAAATTAAGAGAAGGAAAATTATTCTGAAGTCTGTTGAGAATTCAGATAGAATTGTTTCTAACAAAATTGATAATATTCTTGGGTCGACCAATAATATTATTCTCAATTTGTTTAATAAACTCAATCAAAGTTTTTTCTTTGTTATTCTTATTAATTGGAAGCCCAAATTTCTCACCAAATTGTAATGGATATTTAACTTCAAGAGGAATGTCAATGCTGCTCAAATTAACGAATCATTTTTCATGTAACGTATCTAGAGAAAGTGCATCACTGAATATTTCAAGATTAATATCTATTCTTTCAGAGTCAATGCAACTGTCTTGTGAGTTATTACGGTCTGTGAATTGAAAATTGTTAGAATTGTTATTATTATCATTAACAACCGAACAAACGTAAGAAACAGGTTTAATTTTAGATTTAGATAGTGTACATTCTTTTTGTCGTAACCAATCAATCTTTTTACTTATTCTATGCATTTGTTCCAAAAAATAAGAATTGCTAATATGATCTAAATATTTAAAAAAATTACAATTTACAGAGGCTGGCAAAATATCAGGAACCGTATTAGAAAGATTAAAAATATCATTTCTGGTTAAATGTAAGTGGCAGTGAGCATCCTTCAACTCCAATCGCATAATTGTCTTTACATGGTTTAATTGTATCATTTGTTTTCTATAAGAAGTACTATTATACAAAGTAAAATTGTTAGATTTAGTAAGTTTATATAAATGTGGTGGAATTAATCCCAATTTCAAACAAGTATTTATAAATTTGATACGGACCCTAATATTAACGCTCAATTTAATTAGATTATATAATCGTTTAAGAAAATTACAAGTATGAACATCAAATTGATCTCTAATAAAAGCGAAAGTAAACGGTATAGATTCGTGATTATAACGCATTCTTTCTCCTTCTTAATTGCTTTCCTTCTTACTTCCCTTCTTCCCAATTTCTTTTTCCTCTACTTTATTTCTCCCTCTCTTATTTACTCCTTCCTTCGGCGTTTCCACTTCAACCTTCTTACCAAAGTTTGGTAAGAATTAAAAGTTTGATTGTCTTGTTCACATTGTCTCTGAACACACTAGAGAGATGACTATTCCACTCTCATCGCATTGTCTGATAATTGATATTTTTATATTATATTGACATATGTTTTACAAGGTATATATCAGCTGTTATTTTAACTGTTACACAATTTAATTTGATATATTTTGTTTTGTAATTACAATAGACAATTTTATTTTATATTGATATATGATCTGTAATGTATTTTTCATTATTTATTTTAATTGTTACCAATTGTTATTTTCTATAATTTTCTTTGTTATTCACACATTAATTTATTATTTTTTTATTATTACTCTTTATTAATTCAGTTTATATTTCTAAGAATCCTAGATTACTTATTTAATGTTATATATATATTTTTTTTCTTTTTGTATTTGGTTTTTATCCTTTTCCTTGCTTTACGCACTTTTAATATTATATTTTTAAAAATATTTTTATATACGTTTTAACAGATACAATTTCGTTTTAATCTGCATACTATATGTCCAGAAGTTCACATTTTTATTGACTACAACCGTTGTACAAGCTTCAAGTTGTACTGAGCGTGTTTTTATTACATTAATACTGTGAGTCTTATTATAATAAGTTTTGCGATTGAGAGTGAATTATAATTTTTATATTCTAATTTTTGAATATTTTCATCGTTTTACTTTTATATTATAACATTGATAATGATCCAACAGGGATCGAAACGTTTGTTTTGTTTATGGTTTATTGTTTATTCCCGGCAAATTAAATTTTTTTATATTATAACGAAATGACATGTTTTTATTCTGTGATTTCTCAATATTTTCAATTTTATAACGACTAATTTTCAGGCTCGTAGCCCTTTTTCGTTCTGTTCTTTTTCTTTACTTAAACTTTAATATTATTAATTATTTTATGTTCGGATTGCCATCGATACTTATGGCGAATTCGATTGGATGCACTAGTGCGCACTAGTGTGCACTGAGTGCGCCTTCTCTCAGTTTTAGCGTGTTCGATTGAGGTTATCCTCTATTGATGCATCTGCCACTTGTGTTCGATTCATAACTGCACTAGATTAGTGTCAATGCAAATGGGTTCGATTAGGTAACTCTGCTACAGTGTAGTGAACTCTTTATGTTCGATTGAGCTAGTTTCACTGTCATAGGACGCACTCGAATGCACTGAGGGCTTTTGACGGTGCATTTCAGTGCAAAGAGGTTACGATGGCAGAAAAAATATTTGTCGTATTAAACGAATTACTATTTCTACGCCTTTTATTTCTACTGCTACTGGACATGTCCAGTAGCAGTAGTGACGGCGAAATATTATTAAAACTAGAAAAGACGAAAATTAATAAAGTAAAAAATATGGTGGAAATTATAAATAGTTATAGTGATAAAAAAGTGAGTCACACGTTATAAAAGTTATTATGAAAATTGATAAAAATTATTATTATTATAATAATTGATAATTATAAAATTCCAAATTAACACAAATTTATAATGTAAGTGATATTTGTATAATTAAAACTATATATTATAACCTAATTAATATATTTATTGTAGTTCCAGCGACACCTTCGTCTAAAGAGAGGAACATTTAATAAATTACAATTATTATATGAAAATTCAGAAATTTTTAAACAATTAACAATTAACAATTAACAATTTCATGTAAGATATATCGGCATTTAGGTAAAAATAAAAATACATGTAATTCATTAATATAACTTACCGTTTCGTAATCGAATTCGCAAACAATACCATTTTTGTAGCCGAACTCTTTGCTCTGAAGTGAAGCAAATCTAATTAGTTAGCACTGATTCAGAGCAGTGCATTGATTAGCATTGATTCGAGGCAGTGAGAGAGTCAAGTTACTAGGAGCACTGGATCTGAATCAAGGCAAGTAAAACCGCACTCGGATCGCATCTTTGACTATATACCTCTGGACTGCTAGTTACCCCCACTTTTCCTACCTTTTCCATAAGATAGAAAGAGAGGACCGTGTATCCAAGATCTCAGAGCCATCAGATCCGGAAGTTAGCCAAATCAAGAACTAACTAGCTG
>NW_017295761.1:228185-229113 GCF_001594075.2 Trachymyrmex cornetzi | reverse complement strand
TAACCCTAAACTTTTCATACGAAACATTTTTCTCTATCCCTACTAGTTTTCGAGATATTTGACTGGATCACTTCAGATGGTCCACCCTGTATATTAAATATTTTATAATAGTTTAAATAAAATATATAACCTCAACACGCGTCCCGATTGTACCGATTCTTATTCGAAATGCAGCTAGTTAGTTCTTGATTTGGCCAACCTCCGGACCTGATGGCTCTGAGATCTTGGATTCCAGTAATGGCTCCCGTTAGCAGTCCAGAGGTATATAGTCAAAGGATCGCATACACCACGCCGTTTCGGCACGAGGTGATCCCGATTGACCACGTCTCGATTGGACACCACCAATCACAGCGACCGGTGCTGAGGAGCTTTGTAGTCTCAAGCGCTGTGAGTGGCTCGTGTCCAATTGAGCCGTGTCCAACTGGGTGCCACCCTTCGGCACTAGTGCAAAAGTTACTAACCACTAGCACCGAGCAACATCGAGTAAGTGCACATCAATCGAATTCGCCATTAGTGTTGGAACGTATCTAGGTAAAAGTATCTAGATACAATATCTAGATACTTTAGCTGTACCTAAGTGCATTATCTAAATCCTTATAGGTATAGATACCTGTATCCGTATCTAGTTATTTTTTGAACGGTATCTTTTAAGTTTTAGATACATATGGCGAATTCGATTGATGTGCACTCACTCGATGTTGCTCGGTGTCAGTTGCTAGTAACTTTTGCACTAGTGCCGAAACGGTGTGGTGTATGCGATCCGAGTGCGGTTTTACTTGCCTTGATTCAGATCCAGTGCTCCTAGTAACTTGACTCTCTCACTGCCCCGAATCAATGCTAATCAATGCATTGCTCTGAATCAGTGCTAACCAATTCGATTTGCTTCACTTCAGAGCAAAGAGTTCGGCTACAAAAATGGTATTGTGTG
>NW_017295761.1:226393-227924 GCF_001594075.2 Trachymyrmex cornetzi | reverse complement strand
TAATAAATTTGTGTTAATTTGGAATTTTATAATTATCAATAATAATAATAATAATAATTTTTATCAATTTTTATAATAACTTTTATAACGTGTGACTCACTTCTTTATCACTATAACTATTTATAATTTCCACCATATTTTTTACTTTATTAATTTTCGTCTTTTCTAGTTTTAATAATATTTCGCCGTCACTACTGCTACTGGACATGTCCAGTAATTCGTTTAATATGACAAATATTTTTTCTGTCATCGTAATCTCTTTGCACTGAAATGTACCGTCAAAAGCCCTCAGTGCATTCGAGTGCGTCCTATGACAGTGAAACTAGCTCAATCGAACATAAAGAGTTCACTACACTGTGGCAGAGTTACCCAATCGAACCCATTTGTATTGACACTAATCTAGTGCAGTTATGAATCGAACACAAGTGGCAGATGCACCAATATAGGATAACCTCAATCGAACACGCTAAAACTGAGAGAAGACGCACTCAGTGCACACTAGTGCGCACTAGTGCATTCAATCGAATTCGCCAATAGATACAAGGTATTTATACACAAATACTATCGCCGCCATTAATGACTCCTGCAGACAGAACTGCGGCAATGCTTGCCGTGCGGCGGAAGTTAACGCGATAGCCAATCAACGTTTCGCCAATCAATTGTCGATAATGTCAGCGTTCTTCAATTACCTCCGGGCCCTATCTATGATAATTTGCCCAGACGCAAATTTACCCAGGGCAATTTGCGAGAAACTCCAGAAACCTAAATTAAAAAGCACTGAAATTGAGTTTCTAGTTGAATATGTCCGTAATGAGACCGATCGCAAAGTCTTTAAATTTCCTGTAAAGTAAGGACATTTGATATTTAGGCTACATAATTCCTACCTTACTTCAAATTAAAAAAACTTTAAATTCACTAAGTTATCTAATTTACTGCACACCGCTCAAAAATGCTTGTATTCTTGATGGTAGGGTAGACCGGGGAGTAGGGCCACTTTTGACATTTTTTGCTATAAAATAAAGAATATTTAACTTACACAGATCGTGTTGATATTTTTCGAAACTAGAATCCTTTGACTATAAAATACATGCAAGAAAGTATGCATATATACCCTTCATTACAAAGATATCGTAAATTTTACAGAGGAAGTCATTCGGCACTTCTTACCCCATGTGTGGGGCAAGAAGTTCCACATAATGGGGTAAAAAGTACCAATACTAATATATTACATTTAAACTATTTTCAGAGATAAAAATAGATATATACTAGAGAGTTCTTTTTATCATAAGGTGGGTTTTTATTATTAAGAGGGTTTTGGTAACAAAATTATAATGGAAATATTTCAGTTTTAACAGAAAATTAAATTATTAATGTTTTCTTAACCTAAGACAAACTTTGAAAAGAAGAAACAAAACTAGCACTATATCGTGCTCAAAAACAAATAAGAATAGTCTTTCCTCTTATATTTGATTTTTTAAGTCGTTTTGACCTTAATAAAAAATTAAATCAGTCTTCCAATAATGGATGATTA
>NW_017295761.1:218565-226259 GCF_001594075.2 Trachymyrmex cornetzi | reverse complement strand
GCTTCAACTGCCTCACCTCGGGAGGTGGGTTGGCTGGAGCGTTCACGTAGCAATTGTAGCATTCGAAATAGTAATGGACCAATCGGAGCGTAGCGTTTGTAGCGTAACGTTAAGAGCATTTGAAAGAAGCAAGTGGACCGCAGCCTATAACGAATTTAAAAAAATATTTGTTATAAAAAGATAATTAAGCGATAAAATCATTCGTCATCATTATTACAGTAATATAGACGCGTCGAATAAGCCTAATTTCATCGAAATCGGAGATGAAAGTCGCATTCTGAATAATTTATCTGTCTCTCTGCGTAACGAACACCACTAATGCTAATTCTACAATGAGTCGATAATCGAAAGTAATCGGTAACGTTTCGTACTGTTAGCTATTGGTCAACTTCACTGATAAGATTATCGACTTAGGATTATCGACTTGTCATAGAATCAGCATTAACGAATACAGAGCAACCATGACACTTTTACCCCAACAACCATGGCACTTTTTACCCCAACAAGTCACGTAAACTTTGCGGCATTGTTATTAAAAAACTATAATAGAAATAACAATTCTAATAATCACACTGTTAAAACAATAGAATAAGATTAATAAATACACTTATTTAATCTATCTAGGTGCAAAAATGATCCCTTCAGACCGAAATAACTGCGGCTCTAATATCTTACTTTTGGCTCTCAAACACATGGGCACATCCGTGCAAGTTTCCTGGCGGTTATTAGGCAGTAACGAACTGTGTGACATAAGATTCTCACTCTTAGTTGACGAACTGTATGGCGGAATTTTCTAGTGAATGCCTTATTACCGAGATACAAGGGGTGGACCTTTACTCCCCGGTCTACCCTATACAAGATATGAGGATATTTTGGACTTGAACAACAGTAAATCCAAACCCTACATTTTGGCAACGATTTCACATCCAAAATTTAAATTGAGATGGCTGAATAATAGCGATGATAAATACAACTTAGTAAAAACTTTATTTTTATGTGAATGTGAAAAGTTGTACCGATGGGAAGTAAGCACAAATGAGGAGAAGAACTCTTCAACGAGTGGTAATGATGAAGAATTTCTTTCATGATTTCATCAAGAATTCCAATACAAATAATTCACTAGAAAAGCTAAACGTACAAATAGAATGTTTATCCTACTTTGAAGATAAAAGCAAGACTATTGATTTGTTAATAAACTATAGTTTAATTCAAAAAGTATTTAGACAGTATAATACTATTCTGCCATCTTCAGTACCTGTTGAAAGGCTGTTCAGTGCAGGGGTGGCCAAATTTTAATTCCAAGAAGAAACCGATTGTATGATACAATGTTTGAAACTTTATTAATGTTAAAAAACGTGAGAAATAGCGATGTACAATATTATAAAGGTATATTTTGTAGTCTCTATGTTTTTTGAAGCTGTTAGAGAGATCTCTACGTTTTTTTTAAATATGTTCGAGACAATTTTATATATATATATATATATATATATATATACATATTAAGTTAAACAAATAAAATAATTAATAAAACCATAAAATATGTATTACAGGCAATAGCAGTCGACGCTGGTTATCAGTTAGCGCAATTTTTCTTAACGCTAAATATGTAAACCTTAACTTTGAACGTTTCCACTCATGCTTTGAGTCTTCATCAGCAATCTTTCACTCTAGCGTAACGATTGGAGTATTGCATGACAAAATGATATCCCCAACGTTTTTCCTCTCAAATATTGAACCGCTTACTGTTTTGTGAGGTAAATCACATACTCACAAAGTTAGAAAGCTGAGTGGCAATGAGAACTCAAACTAAAATTACATGAAAGATTAAATTATCGTATGTATTAATAATTTGAAAATTGATATTCACCTCACCTCACACAGTCGACGCTTCTACACTGAACAATGAATCTCTCTTATTTAACATTTTGTAACTCGTTAATATGTTATAAATTATCGTCAAATTTAAAAAAATAACTGCGAAAACAATATGTGTCTTGTCATTTCGACAGTCAGTTAAATAATGATTGCTAAACAAGTAACATAGCAGTCAATTTAAAGACAAACAAGTTTATGACATATATTGTATTACGAACAAGCCTTAAAGTTTATTGAGAATTTCAATGTACGCATGATTTAAACCAATGGTATCATGTTGTAGATTCAGCCCATTGGTCTGTCGATTAATATGCATCATCTCTGATATTAACCTTTTATTATAATAATTTTCTATATCCAAAATCTCTACGTTTTGCCAATCAAAGTCATGATCGTTTTGCAACCTATGTTCTGTGATCACTGAATGAGTGGATGTTTTACTATGGATATGCTTTTTGTATTCAGAAAGTCTGGTTTTTAATATAAACAAATATAGATAAAATGTGATATTTAATTTACGTTGCTTATTACTCTCTCCTGTTTTCCCCCAATTTTTCTTTTTTTTTATTGAAAGTACCTAAGAAGTATCTAAATTTTCAGATGCTTTTTATTTATATCTGTAACTATACCTAGGTAATTGTAAAAAAATGTATCTATACTTATATCTAAATACTTTTCCCACACAATACCTATATCTATATCTAGATACCTTTCAAACGGTATCTGTTCCAACAGTGCTGACAGTATTGAAAATTTTTTAATTTAAATACACATAACGTAAACTATAGATTTTTGAAAATCTACAGTTCATGTTACGAATACTATAGATTTTCAGTGCTGACAATGTATACCAGAACATTGTTTATTCAATATTTATAAGATATTTCAATATACACATTTTATTAAAGTGATCTGCAAAATCCACAAAACGTCAGCATTAGCAATTTTATTACAGACGATATACAATTTAGACGGTTCGGCGTTCTGTCGAAATTGCCGGAAGCAGAAAGTAATCGAAAGAATCAAATAAGCAACTAAAGCACGACACCGACAATACGGAAAGCACCACGTATTTTACGTGCTATATGTTATAAATACATCATATTGCCAGTTTCATTTTACGAATTATTTTATAAAAATATCTTATCTTTGTTCTCGAATATGACTTAAAAAGATGATCTGAAAGATGACTTAAATGGATGTTTGAACAACATCTTAAAAAAGGTTGTCTTTAAAACTTGATTGAAAGTCAGTTTAAAGTCGTCTTTTCAAAAAAGTCTTACAGACGTCTCTTTTAAGCCGTTTTTCGGAATGTCTGTAAGACATGCGTGTTTACTGGGTATATATTAAAACGAGGTGAAAATTACAAAAGTGAACGAATTGATTGCAATATTTAGCATTTTATAGGTCAACATCTATTGTGAATTTGCTGGCTTTTATAATTTTCATCTTGTTTTAAAATACACAGTCGATCCCCTGAACTTTTTATACCGAAGATTTTTCTTCGTTTTGCGATCTTTTTTCATACGTTCGGATAAATAGGTCATAATTTTCTAAAATTTTCTAAATTAGCTACTAATTCATATAGCTTCTGCGTGACGATAGAGGAATGCGATGAAAGAAGTCAATATCGACGTCCATGTTATCGATGAGAAAAAGCGGCACCTCTTGTTCGTTTGACCATCAGTAACCTTAAGCGACTATCGTGAAACAATCATAAACCGGAGGATCTTCCACGCTAAAAACGATCCGTGTGAGTTGTTAGGAAGGGGAAGAGGGATCCCTCCGCTTGGATAAATGGGTACCGTTAGTAAGTAGGACTCGAATCCCAGACACTCGATGCGGGAACGATAACGATTCTAACGGTACTTGTACATCACACTACAGATGCTTCGAAACGCAATTATCCTTGCGAAGCCGCGCCATTTTTCTTGAATTTACGTAGATTTCTATAGTAACTACGTGCGGATAGCAAACGTTATATATTGAGTCTATCAAAGACTTGGAACTTGCTGCCACCTTGTATAAATCTCATTTTGCATACGATATATGTATTTGCATAGTCTCGATAAGTATAAATAATGTGATCAGATGTTCCGATTTCGGCGTGTTTGTCTAACTGTTCCGCCAAAGATGTCAAATATTTATTTTTATATTAATAAAAAGTAACAAAAGGTGCTACTAAAAATATTTTATAAATTTTAACCGTTTAAGGCATTTATTCCTTACTTGTGTATTCACATTTATGGTCATAAAAAGTTTTTTGTTTAATATTGTTTATAAATTTTGTCTAATCGTAAAATCATAGAATGTGTATTAATTATCGCTTTCATGAAGTAATGCAGTAGTTAAACGATTTTCTCTATAATGAAAAGTGTGGACAGCGGAAAAATTCAACTTTTTTTTTGTATTTTAAAAGCAATATTTATTAAAAAATTAATTTTGATTTGACAGTTGTCAGAAATTTTATATATTTCTTAAGAGGATTCATCTTCTTTATTAAAGTAGATAATTTTAAATGAGATAATTTCAAATATATAAATAATTATACATATTGTGGAAATGTCCACTAAGGAGGCCTGACTCGAAGCTTTGTGGTCGGCCGCAGCGTTTCGTCCTGGTCCCACACTACTAGACTCATCAGTAAGGCGATGTAGTGTGGGATTTGCCTTAGACGCCTGAAATGAATCCAAAATGATATTCTATTTAAAGGGAATTCGCGCGGCGCGGTGCTTACGCGAATCGAGTGAGTCCCGTGGACCTCTAGTGGCAAGTCGCCAGAGGATTCCATCCCAATGAGGACGCGATCCAACGGATTGCGTCGGAATGATAAATATCAGGGACGAACGCGGTGATGCTCGATGCTGCTTGTGCTGCTCTGTGTGCTACTCGATGCTGCTCGGTACTGCTATGTGTGAGCGTGTACAAGAGCGTGTGTGAGCGTGTGTAAGAGCATGTGTGAGCGTGTGCAAGCGTGTGCACGTGAGCGTGTGTGCGTGTGTGTGTTCATATCACGTTGGGGTCACCAATGTGGAAATGTCCACCAAGGAGGCCTGACTTGAAGCTTTGTGGTCGGCCGCAGCGTTTCGTCCTGGTCCTATACTACTAGACTCATCAGTAAGGTGATGTAGTGTGGGACTTATCTTAGACGCCTGGAATGAATCCAGAATGATATTCTATTTAAAGAGAATTCGCGCGGCGCGGTGCTTACGCGAACCGAGTGAGTCCCGTGGACCTCTAGTGGCGAGTCGCTACAATATTATGTTTATGCTTTAACTGCCCTTTACATACTTAATTCGATCTAGTTGTCTTATGCCGTTTCTACCAATGTGGATTAACTTTAATCTCGGTTCAACTTACTCTTCATCTTTTTCTTATTTTTAAAACTAGAAAAAGATGAAGAATTAGTTGAACCGAGATTAAAGTTAAACTGCATGGTAGAAACAGGCATTAATCTAGGAGTTCTCAGATGTAGGGGAAAGTTGCTGAATGCGTACCACTTAACGTATTTTTTATTATATTTCTCATTTAGAACTGATTTGTGTGCAAATGAAGATTAGAAATTGTACTTTGATATTTCAAGTACCTATTATTACAAGTTTTATCTTCTATCAATATCAAATTAATTCACTGAGAGTCTTTTTGCAACATGCTGCAAAAGATCCGATTTAGGCAACCGGTCGCCTAAATCGTACCTGTAAGTATCCCAAATCGTACCGTCTTTGAAATTGACAAAATATAATATTATTTCTAATTATTCTTATACAGGCGTTTGGAACATTGCTCGGATGCATCATGATAGTTTTATCTTTTACGTTGTTCCAAAGCAAAGACAAAATGATGCATCCGAGGCACCATAACCTAAAAGGCAGCGATTCCGAATGAAGCCATATATAAGAGGTGGTACGATTTAGGAAACTTAATCGATTTTATAAAAATATTTATTTAATCTTTGTAATGGATGTAAATATGTATATCAATGAATGTAAAATATTCTACAATAAACTTTCTTTTGTGAAAATATAACAATTCAGAATAAAATTATATCATTACATTACTATCGGCTATATAAATTGATCAAAAATTAACATTTGTTGTATCTGATTTTTTAAAATGTTGTTTGCACGCACAAAATAAGGTATAGCTGGCTATACAAAATAAGGTATAGCCTGTTGAATTTTTGTCTACATTACTCATTTTTCATTTAGTTCATATTTTTGTCATTAAATGTTGTTTATATTACGTAATAATATGAAATATCGACGAGGTACGATTTAGGTGACCAGTACGCATTCAGCAACTTTCCCCTATATTTCCGAGAGATATTGTATTTTTTTAAATATACAGTTATAATTTGAGTTTTTTGAGAAGATTCTGAGTGGGTTTTGTAACTGTCTTTCCGTATTTTATTTATTCACTATTTTATTCCTTAGAGCTCACTTATTATTAGTCAAACACCTAAATGACGGTTGCACTCTTCAAGCATGGGAATGGGAGAAACTCTTCCGGTTGCACTCTTAGACTGAATCTTTTGCGGTACTCTCTAATTTATGAATTTATTTTTTTTTTGGACATTGCTGATGATGCTTGAATGGAGCCGAAATGTTCGATCTTTATATAATTTATGTAAGATTTTGTTAATTATTACACACGAATTGCTGCGTTTGTTATTTCTCTCAATCGCCCGTTAATTAATAAATTTTTGTTAATTGTATTATATATTTTAAATAACTTTCTATTATTATATTTATCTTTACATCTCTTTCCATATATTCTCTCTTTTTTCCGCTTAATAAAAAGTTATCCCGCTTTAGATCCGAAAATATGTGCAATTGTCACATTAAATATAAATCATTCTCAATTTATTATTACATTTTCTTGGAAAAGATATAATAATAAATATGAAAGGAAATAATTAACGAAATATTAAGACTGTTACAGAAACAAATATTATTTTTTAATAAAACTTTTTTATTTTAATTTTTATTACATGTAGAACATTTCAATTTATGGGAGGTGCTTTACACTTATGGCCTCAAAACTATATACATTTATGTATGTATTCCTATACAGTACTGTTAAGTTATACGTATTAACATATCCGCGCGTTATTAAATATACACACATTATATGAAATATGCTTCTAAAAAAATAAATATAATGTTATAAAAATGTCAAGGATGCTTTATTCAAATTTTATTTCAAAACATATTTGTCGACGTTGATGTCGTGCGTGGATCTTCGAAATTGACAACGACAGTTTTGTATTTTTCAACCAGGCGCAAGGAATCGCGCCCTCTCTCCGTTGACATGGAACTGGAAATACGATGGACAAGGAAAAATTAATGGGCGAAGTCAGCGGGATGCGGTGCTCCGACTAATGGCGATCGGCGCATTAGGAGGTAAAACGGAAAGTAAAGATACCTATTGATATCCAACGGAAAAGTCGAGAAAGGAAAAACTTAACGTGTAGGAAGCTCCGCAGAAGTGGGGAAGGAGAAGATCAGAAATTCCTCTAGAACGCGACGATGAGATACGCTATCATCGGACAAACTCATAGGCGATGCACGACGAGATGAGGCGAGGTGTAGCGAACCGAACGGGGAAGGTAACTCCGCGTAATCGAAGGTACGGCTACATGGCAAAACCCAGGGAAAAATGTAAAGGAGGATGACGGGGGAAAGGGAGGGAGGAGACTGACTACATGGAGTCAACGTTCCGGCCGGGTCAGCGACCACTCATTGCTCTCGCTCGCTCTTTCCCAATCGTCCCCTCTTTCTCGCCTCTTCGGCGCGAGAGCGCGCGGCTTCCTCGGCATC
>NW_017295761.1:213468-218442 GCF_001594075.2 Trachymyrmex cornetzi | reverse complement strand
CCCCCCCCCCCCTCTCTCTTTCTGTTTATGAGAACGTCCTTGCGGGAAGCCGGATCAAGTCGTCGCACTTGTATAATACCTAAAATTGATTTGATTCGTTAACGCGTGTACGTACGCGTTATATTTTTATAACTTTCGTTTACTAATCGAGAACCTCACTTAAGGGAATGCTGGAGTGTCTTGTTTTACCGTTAATTATTAAAGACTCTTTTCTCTTAATTGTGTTTATGGATTGAAAAGTCCTTCTCCACAATTAAAGTATCGACAACAACGCAATTCGCCAGCTACAATTGAATACAAAAAACGAAAGAAAATTGAAAACTTAGTTTTGTTATCGGCTTCTGTAGTCGACACGTCACAATATGCGCTGCATATAAGAGTTTCAGATTTTATCCGTTTAAAATAAGTAGCCAGTAGCCTACAGAAAACCTCGAAGAACAATCCTATGCTTTTAGAAACGAGGTAGGGGCTTTAGTATAAGAAAAAGGAGTCGCCGAAAATTTCGTTTGTATATTACGAGTGAAATTGACGTGAAGCCATGAAACTGAGCAATATTTTAGTTGATCTCTTTCTATAAGAGATGGCGTTGCAATATGTTAGATAAGGACAGATGAATGCGTTTGAGCAAGACAACGATATATAATAAGTATAAGAAATGAATGAAAGATGTCACTATTATCGAATTTGGAATTTAAAAAAGTCTGTACTATTAACTTCGATCAAGTTCAGCCATCGATCCAGCATCCCCTTAAGGCACACATTTAATGCTAGTAGTAAACATGACAACAGTCTATTCGAGATAGTAAATGCAATGATTTTTTGTCATAACGGAACGGTAAACAGAACTTGTGTGTTAAACAACGCATTTGAACTGAGAATAAATCTAATTAAATAAGAGAATTCTTTTATTTAGCCAAAGCGGATCTCAGTGCTTAAATACTTCTGTGAGAATTTATATGGTATGTATACATATCTTCTGCAAATTCTGCGCGCCAAAATCTTTTCCGATCTTGAAACTCAATCATGAACAGAACCAGAATGGTATTTAATATCACTTGTTAAATTGACAAGTAATTTATTAATTTTTGGTGCTAATAAGCATCTTTAAGAATATTAATAATCAAATGTTAATGAGAATCTTAAATCTGCGAATAATTTATTACGAAAAATAGAATTTGTTTGTCTTTATCGATTAAATAAATTATCATACCAGAAAGACATCTGAGATCAATTAACGGAAGGAGGAGACAAATACACATATATATCTAAATATTACATGAATTTGAAATATTTTTCTTGCTTTAATACTTATTTTTTATCCTGAAAGTGAAAGTGCCTCACGGAAAGATCGGTTTTGTTGAATATCATAGAAAATTTATAGAGACAGATTTTAAAATAATTATATATTGAATCGAGTATTAGACCATTAAAGTAATAGGACGCCCAAACAGCTAGTTGCTAGATTGTCAAACCTTCTTGCAATATTATTATCATGCCGTATAATTATTTTCAGATCTGTATCTGGCTAAACAATAAGTGAAAAAATGGACTGACAAATAAATGACATAAATCATTTAAATATATTTTTCAATTCTATAAATTATATATATCTATATAATAGTTACATTTTTTAGATACTTCAGCAAAAGCGTTCTTTCCGTGTGATAAAGGTATAAAATGCTACGCATATTCTATAACGAAGTATCGTCTCTACGCAACTTCCTCGTAATTTTAACGGGATGCACGGATGTACTTTTACGGATTACATGCAAGAGTTCTCGAGATCGCGGCACAAGGATCAATCCCATGTTCATTGTTGAAAGGAATGCACTGGCAATCTGCGAGAGACTTGTCCTGTCGTTTCGAAAGTTACGTGGCCAGACACAAGAGTATACGAGTGTTGGAGCGCCCGTCCGGGAGAAAGTTCTCCGCAACGATGAATCCATTCTCCGTCCTCTTATGTCGCATATAAGAGCATTGCAAAGTGGATCGACCTCGTCGTCCCTTTAAAACCCATATCAGATTATGCATTGGAGATTGAGAATTGTGAAATCAATCAGAACGAAACGTATTAAAAATGAAAATTATCTGATTACTCAAATTTTCATATTCAATTCGCAATCTTCAATCTCCTATGCTTCTAATCTGATAGAGACTTCATATTTTGCGACCCGTCTGTCTATCTTTTGTTTCTCTTCGCGCGAATCCCGGATCCCGGGAAAGCTAATGCCCGTTTCTATACTAATGTAATTTAATTTTAATCTTGGTTCAACTTACTCTTCATCTTTTCCTTTCTCTAGAATTTGAAAAGGCTGAGATTATAGTTAATCTACATTGGTAGAAACGTGCACGAGAAAAATAATTGAATTGCGGCTACAATTGTAATCGGCACCAAATAAAAGAGGAGAGAAAAAAAGAGAAATAACCGTTGGATTTTTATTCATTTTTATGCAGATGGAATTGGTATTCGCTTTTTCGGTTGTGATAGATGATGGAACCGTTATGGCTGAAAGAATTATATTAACTTCGCGATTACAGATTCTTGATAAAAAATATAGGCTGAGCAATCGATCAACTGTGCCTGGGCTTCGAGAGTCTAGACTTCTAGATCCTGAAATGTCATAAAAGTTGCGCGATTTTTCAACGCAGGACGTCACTTTCTCATTTACGTTCTTTTTCATTATGCGTACGCTATTTATGTGCACTCAGGTTTTGCATACAGTTTAAAGTTCGCGATAAATGAGAATAAACAAAAAACATTACGTCGCTGAATGCGTTAATAATTAAATACTCTACTGATTAGAGGAAGGTCACCGATACCGACATACCACTTTGTTTTTAGACAATACTTCTTAAACAAAAGGTAAAAATACAACTTCAAAAACATAAATACAAAGTAAAAAGTATCTTCTATCAGATAGTATAAGTAATTTTTATAATACTGTTTGCAATTTTGCAATAATTAAGTTTTTCGTAAGTTATGCAAAAATGAGCGTCTGACAAAATGGACTCCAAACCTGACATAGTAGGCAATAATGCCAATATTCTTATTCTATAAATAAAGATATATCCTATTCTATAAAGAAAACTAATTTATGAAACTATAAACATTTAAAATGACATAATATTATCAATAATACAATCACTATTGTTTTAATTACGCAATTTGCAAAAGAATACCATAAGAATTTTCTTCTCCGATTCATAGAATTGGTTTTTAGCTGATTTGGTATAGAAATAAGTCACAAATATATGAATTATAAGTTTGTACTTCTTTAATTAGCTAAACGGATCATGATTTTATCAGTATTAATAAAGTGCAATAGTTAGTTTCTGAGAAATAAGGGGGTGTCACTTTAAGAGGCCTATGTCAGTATCGGCGACTTTCCTCTATTAAACAAAGACTCGGAAGTACGAGCGCTAATTATATGTATTATATCTTATATCTATTTTTATCAATATAGATTAATTTAATTTCGATTTAATATGTTCTTTATTTTTTTCTAATTCTTCGAGCTAAAAGACAATAAAAAATTGAAGATTTAAAGAGATTAAAGCTAATTTACATTGATAAAAGAGAATAAACAATAATAAATTAATTATTTGAATCCCAAACAGTGTACAGAATATTTATGATGAATATTTATTACTATTTATTTTTTGAAATGTTATATAAATATTTTATACATATCTTATATAAAGCTTTATTTGAAATATTATTAAAATACAGAGTTGTTTTATTATGCATGTATTATTTATGTATACTAGCACATCCCCTGTGCGCGCTACGCGCGCGCTATTCCATTATACTCTCCTTTTTAGATATTATGAAATATAATGTTACGCCCAAATCAATGCGTCAAATAACCAAATCCTCCTCTTCCAGTCCTTTCCAAATCTCTTCTTTCCAATCCACATCTGTCCCAACAATGCCGCCGCCTTTCTCACCCTTTCCTTCGCTCGTCCTGTCCCCCTCCCCATTCTTCTGCAACGTATAACCTAGATATTTAAATTGTCCTATCTCCTCTATCCCCTTTCCTTTCCATCTCTAATCCACCTTATTACTCCTTCCCCTTTCCTTCCTATCCACATAGCCCTCTAATCTCTCTATCATGCTCCTCATGCTCCCCTCCTTCTCCGCTAGTAACATAATGTCATCCGCGTATGCTAACCCATATACCTTCCTACCCCCCAAATTCACCCCCGCCCCATTTCACCTTTTCCATCTCCTCCTCCAAGTTCGCCGTCATTACATTGAATAACAGCGGACTCAGCGGGCACCCCTGTCTTACCCCCCTCACCGTCCAAAAACTTTGTCCTAATTCCCCCACCCCTGTTCTCACTCTACTCTTTGTTTCTCTTAACAGCTCACCCACCCTTTCTACCAGCCCTTTCCTTACCCCCTCTGCCTTAGTGCCTCTATCAATACTCCCCTATCTACCGAATCAAATGCCGCTTTCAAATCCAAACTAAATAAAGCTATCAGTTCCCCTTCTTTTTTCTTTACCTGTCTATTTATTAGAAAATTCAACACATGTTTATTATACAACGTCCCCAACTCCTTTTTAAAATCCATCTGATTCGATGGAATTAACCCCTCCATCTCCTCCCTCAATCTTTCCGACAACGCCGCCGTATATACCTTATAATGACGGCATTATCGACACCCCCCTATAGTCCCCTACGTCCTCTCCCTGTCCTTTTTTCCTAACCGGTACTACCACTCCCTCCTTCCATTCCTCTGGCCATCTCCCCCCCTTTCCAAACCTCATTACACACTCTTCACACTTGTTCCTCCATCCCCTCCCTCCATATTTCCATATCTTATTCGGAATCCCGTCTATCGCTACTGCCTTTCCATCCTTCTAGTTTCTGGTCACCTTCCTTATCTCCTCCCTACTTAGCTCCCTTTCCAACCACTGTCTCTCCCTTCCCCTTTCTCCCCTTACCACTTTCCCTTCGACCCCCCCCCCC
>NW_017295761.1:205073-213327 GCF_001594075.2 Trachymyrmex cornetzi | reverse complement strand
CCCCCCCCCCCCCCCCCCCCCCGAGATCCTTGAAATACTCTTCCCACTCCCTCATCCCTATCTCCTTATTTATCCCTTTCCATCTCTTCTTTTCCCTGTTTATTATTTCCCACACTTGCCTCTCACTCTTCGCTCCCTCCACTTTCCTTTTCCATCTCTCACTCTCCTTTTTTTTTCTTTGCCTCGCATATCTTATATTCCTTTTTTTCTTTCCTGTATTCCTCCCCCCCCCATTAACTTTCTTCAACTCCCTTCTCACCCCCTCCATCTTTTCTCTATATTCCCTATATCACCATCCCATTCTCTTCTTTTCCTTATCCCTCTCTTTTTCTATATTTCCCAAAACTTCCCTTATTCTTCCTTCCGTTTCCTTCAACTCTCGTTCCCTTACCTCCCCCAACATTTCCCTAAATACAACCCTACCTTCCTCATATTTCTCTCCCCTTTCCCTTTTCCCTTCCTCCCCTCCATGCCACAACAAAGGAATGATGATCCGATTCTAATATATCTCCTACTTCCATATACTCTATCTCTTCTCTCGCTCTCTCACCACTAACACATAATCAATCACCGACTCCCCCTTTCTCCCTGTATATCTCCAATTACCTTCTTCGTCCCCTTTTATATTTCTATTCAGTATTGACCAATCCCTCTCACTGATAAATTTCACCAATTTACTCCCATCCTTGTTTTTTCTACTGTCCATAGACCTTCTTTCCTTTTCCTCCTCCCCTTCAATGTCCTCCCTTATCCTTCCCCTTCCCTCCCCGTTCTCAAAATCCCCCCCCTATCACCGTTTTTACTCCCTCTACCTTTCCTTTTATTCATTCCGCCATTCTCTCCAGCTTCCTTTCCAAATCCATGTTCACATACACACCTATCATCATTACCCTCTTCCCACCTATTTTCATCATCCTCGTCAGGAATCCCTCCACTTCCTTCTTTCCCTCTTCCCTCTCATACAACTCCTTTTTAATTCCCATCAACATTCCTCTTATTGCCCTTCCTTTTTTATTTTTCCTTTTTGCATCCTGTACTCTCCATACTCGTATATATCCCTCAGGTAGTCTCTCCTTTAAAAACTTCCCTCTCTTTTCCTCCACCCATGTTTCCATCAATACCATTGCATCCCAACTCTTCAATCTATCCCAAAACTCCCTATCTTTATTTTCCAACCCTGCTACATTCCATTCTTTCCCCTTTCTCCCCTTTTCCATCCCCCCTCCATTCCTTTCATTACTACCTGTCTTATCACCCACTTGTTTTTGAGTCCTGATTCGAAATCAGCAACCCCTAAATCCCCCTTATACGAAAATTTACCAAAATCGGAAAACTTTTAAGAATTCTATCAGTCATATTGATTCAGCCATTTTGAATTTTCAAATTTTGAAGACTAATTCGAAATCATCGACTTCTAAATACCCCTTATACGAAATTTCACCAAAATCGGAAAACCTTTAAGAATTCTGTCCGCTATTGGTTCAGCCATTTTGAATTTCGAAATTTTTATCACGATTTCGGAACGAGCAACCCCTAAAACCCCCGAATACGAAGCCACATCGAAATAGGAGTATTCCAACATCTCTTTGAAAAGAGGATTCAAAAAAACGTGACATGCCAATTGTAATATAGGACTAGACCATTTCATGCGCGCGCTACGCGCCGCTACCTCACATGACCCTAATTTTATCCTGATTTTTATAAACTTTTCTTATTTATCACTCGTTGACTCTTATTCTTTATATTATTTTACATACTTATTCAAGTTTTGAATACACAGATATAAAATATTTATTTTTTCTTTTTGTTTTTATACCTAATCAAAAGTGCACTGCTTGCTTACTTTAAACACATCACAGCAATAACACAATTTTAAATAAAACAAAATTCTTTTTCAACTACATAAAAGCACAACATAGAGACGTACAAATTAGTGCTCGGAAAGAGCAGACAATTTAACAGTTCGACAATTTAACAGTTCGAACGTTAAATAGCTCGGACTTAATTTATATTCGAACTATTTTAACCCACTTCAGAGCTGAAAGTTCGAATTTATGACATTTGACATTTTGACTTTTTGACATTTTTGTAATGTTTGTATATTCAAGTCTCGTGAAAAACTACTCTTTTGTTTCCAAGGCATATTATATTTGTTTACTGTCCGAACCGTTCGAACTTCAGACATAACGAATTGACATTTCATTGACTGATTACTACTTAAATTCGAACTGTTCGAACTGTCCAAAATATTCGAATTAAATGTTCATTTTTTTCAACTTCGAACTATTCGAATAGATCGAATATGTAACATGTTCGAATATTTTGTCTAGGCCCTAGTACAAATCAAAAACATGACAAGATTCAGCATCAGCAACACCGCAAAGCTTCTAATGCTTCAATTCGCTGAAATCGGAAAATTTTAAGCATTTCCGTCTGCAATATTAATTCAGCCATTTTGAATTTTCAAATTCTAAGATCAGATACGGCATCAGCGAGCCCGAAAACCTTCAAATGCTTCATTGAGCTGAAATCAAAAGACTTAACATTCCCGTCCGTCATATTGATTCAGCCATTTTGAATTTACAAATTCTAAGTACGGATTCGGCTTTAACTACCCCAAAAAACGATTAATGCTTAATTTCGCTGCAATCATAGAATTTTTAGCATTTCCGTCCGCCATATTGGTTCAGTCATTTAAATTAAAAAAATTCTAAGTTCCGATTCGGCATCAGCGACACTGCAAACCTTCTAATGCTTCAAACCGCTGAAATTGGAAAATTTTTAGCATTTCCGTCTGCCACATATTAATTTAGCCATTTCGAACTTTCAAATTCTAAGTTCGGATTCGGCATCAGCGACCCCGAAAACCTTCTAATGCTTTATTTCGCTGAAATCGGAAAACTTTTAGCATTTCCCCCATATTGGTTCAGCCATTTTGAATTTTCAAATTCTAAGTACGAATTCGACCTTAACTACCCCGAAAACCTATTAATGCTTAATTTTGTTGCAAGATTGAAAGATTTTTAACATTTTCGTAAAATTTCAAGCCGCCATATTAGTTCAGCCATTTTGAATTTTCCAATTTTAAGTTTGGATTCGAAATCGGCGACCCCTAACACCTAAATTTCAACAGAAATCAACGACCCCGAAAATCCTTAATTACTAAATTTCACTGCAATCTGAGAATTTTGAGCACTTCCGTCCGCATTATTGATTCAGCCATTTAAAATTTTTAAATTCTAAAATCGGATTCAGCATCAACAATCCCGAAAACCTTTTAATGCTTCATTTCCTTGAAATCGGAAGACTTAGCATTTCCGTCCGCCATATTGGTTCAGCCATTTTGAATTTCCAAATTCTAAGTTCGGATTCGGCATTAGCGACCTCGAAAACCTTCTAATGCTTCATTTTGCTGAAATCGGAAGACTTTTAGTATTTCCATCCGTCATATTGATTCAGCCATTTTGAATTTTCTAATTTTTAGTCCGGATTCGAGATCAGCGACCCCTAAATCCCTCTTATACGAAATTTGGTCGTAATCGAAAGATCTTTAAGATTTCCATAATATTTCCGTCCGCCATATTGGTTCAGCCATTTTAAATTTGCAAATTTTGAAACCGGATTTAAGATCAGCGACCCCAAGAATCCCCGAATACAAAACCACATAAAAATCGGAAGACTACAACAGTCTTAACGAAAAGAGGCTTCAAAAAAAACGTAACACGGCAATTTTAAGAGAGGTATATAAATAAATCTCTCTCTCTCTCTCTCTCTCTCTCTCTCTCTCTCTCTCTCTCTCTCCAGTACGTACTTTTTTTACTTGGATTATAATGTCTAATTAAATATTTTCATAGCATTTACAATAAATATTTCATAATATTTATAATGAACATTTATGATATATGCAATCTAAGCCATAAAAATACATATTTACAAAATATTTAAAATAAATCTTATAAACAAGTACAAATATTTTATAAATATTGTATGCTGTTTGGGAAATTTTTTATTTAAAATGAAGTTTTGGAGGTTTTCGGAATACCCAAAAACGAATGGGATCTCTGTCGTTCCAATTGTTTCGTTATATGTATAGTTCCGCGTCCGACTCACTATTGATTACCGGTGAAATCTCATTTTGCCATGTGAATCAAACTGTTATGTGCAGAAAATGGCGCCGATGATAAATGAATAATCCAACAATAAGAAATAGAAGTAATGGCCATAATGGTCAAAGCTAGATCTTTAATGCTTAAATAATTCAATCTGAATTACTATATACATACTATACATATATGTACATGCATACACTGAGAAACCCATTTAGTTGAATCAACCAAGGATTTGTTTGCCCATATCCAAACAAGAAATTAATCGATGCAACAAAATAATTTAGTTGAAGCAAAGCATTTGGTTATTGTAACATTTCACTTGTTTCTGGTAGACGTTGACATCTGATAAAGTTGTTTACAATAACCAAGTGTTTGGCTTGAACTAAATTATTTTATTGCATCAACCAAGGATTTGTTTGCCCATATCCAAACAAGAAATTAATTGATTCAACTAAATGGGTTTCTCAGTGTATATACTACCTTTATAGTCATTCAAACTGCGTGCCGAATTGGTTTTTCGGACTTATAAACGCAATTAAACTACACTGAGAAATCCATTTAGTTAAATCAACCAAGGATTTGTTTGCCCATATCCAAACAAGAAATTAATTAATGCAATAAAATAATTTAGTTGAAGTAAAGCATTTGGTTATTGTAACATTTTACTTGTTTCTGATAAATATTGACATCTGATAAAGTTGTTTACAATAATCAAATGTTTGGCTTCAACTAAATTATTTTATTGCATCAACCAAGGATTTGTTTGCCCATATCCAAACAAGAAATTAATGATTCACTAAATGGGTTTCTCAGCATACTGTAGTAATATTACGAATTAAATAAACAAGCAATTTTAATAATTTAATGCTCAATCAGGCATCCTATTAGACAAATATTAATATGCTGAAAAACTGTAAATAAATTTATTGCGAAAAATATTACCTCAGCCGGGAGTTGAACCTGGATCTCTTCTATTCTGTACAAGTGTCTTAAACCTTTAGACTACTGAGGCCTTATAGTAACATTCTTCGCCATAATCAGTGTATGTATGGATAATGTATATATAAATGAATAATATGGACATGAGAAAAAGAAGTGAGATCCACGGAAATACCTAATATATATATATATATTTTTTTTTTAAGTTGTATTGATAATCATAAAACAATATTATATTCATATTGATAATAATATATTCATATTGGTGACGAGTTTCGATAGAACAGAGTCCAAGAGTGCAAACCGGATCTCTTTGAGCCGGAATCCAGACAGACTTTGCTCGTTGGGACTTCAACACCGCTTTAATTATCATCTCTCAGGGGCGCATTATCTGGGATTGAAACACGATTGCGTCTGCGGTCCCTAAATTAAAGCCCGGCTTAGCTGCTCGGATTACAGTCTCGAACGAAGCTAATCCGCCGAGATCAACAATAAGCAGTATCGTTCTTAAACAATCGCGAGGAACTTAAATTCGTACATTTTTTTGCTCACAGGTAACGCAAGAATAAAGTTTTTTCTCTATCAAATAATGAGTGTTAAAGAGATGTCTTTTTTCAAAAATAGCGCAACAGATTAGAATTTGCATTTGCACGTAAAATCAGTAGGTATACAGTAAAAAATACATTTTGTATTTGTGTTAAAATCAATCGTTAAAATTTTGGTATTGAATTTTTAGTATATCCGAGTGTTAATTTAACATAATGTGATTATATTATTTAAATATTTCATACTAAATTGATTTTCAACATTTCTTAGTGTTAAAATAACATAATTTATAAGTAAATGAACGAGTAACATAAAAATCATGTATTTTAGATTGTAAATTCTAAGGTAAATGAATAAAATATAGTAATTTAACATATTAACATTAATTATAAATGTTAGTTATACATGTTAATTGAAGAAATATGCTTTCATAATTTGCTTATATATTTATCTTGTGAATTAACACAAAAATTTAAGTGGACTATTTGAGTGGACATAAAATGTATTATTAACATAAATTTTCGAACTGTGTGTGCATTTTTCATTCAATCAGATCGAGTGAATTATTTATGAATTCGTAAATTTTTGGTTTTCGGTATAGAGGATAAGAAATGACAAAGTAATGCACAAAATGACTGACGTCGATCCCTTCATTATTGTTTAAAAAGGAAATACTCTTGACAGCGATTTGAAGAAACAACCTCACTCGCAAATCCTAAATCAAACTGCTTCGCTTTCCAAATCGATTTGACGACGAGCGATCTCCGATGAGAACCCGATTCTTCGTTACGGTCGAGATGTGCCTCGTGAAAAACATTTCTCGTTCACCTTTCATGTATAAACTGGGCGATTGTGGTCAGAGCCGGCAAAGTAAATTTTTCACATGTGTGGAGTGGTCAACAGGCAGAATAATCTGGTTAGAGTTAAATTTCAATGATAAGTTTATATATTTTATATAGGGTGTCTGATAAGTAATTTTAACAAAGCGTTCATGTGTAGATAGAACGGACTAAATTGTGAGTCGAAAAGTTCTCTACTATTTTGCAATTTTCGCAATAGTCAATGAGATATTTATTTCTAAACATTGTCGAATAAACAGATAAAATCGATGCATATATATATAAGACAACTTTAAGATTTCTTTCAGAGTTCTTTATGAAATATTTTAAAGATGTTTCTTAAAGAATTCTTAAAGATATCTTAATTGTTTTATGCGTCAATTTTAGATATTCTGCACATTGCACTAAAAAAAATTGCGAAAATTGCAAAATGGTAAAGAACTTTTTAACTCATAATTTAGTCCGTTCTATCTACATATGTATACAAGCGCTTTGTCAAAACTTACTGGACACCCTGCATACGTAATATTATACGCGCGCACGCGTGTATATTGATGTAATATATGTTATATATGTGTAATATATTATATATACGTAATAATAAATAAACAAAAAATAATTATGGTAATCAGAGAAAAAGAGATTTCGTTAAGAACCAATCAGAGTGTGCAGCATTGTTCATTGAGATATCGCCAATAAAAAATTCAATAACTCGTTAAAAATTCAGGTTAGATGTAGTTCGACGTGTATAGAAATTCTACATATGTCAAATTCATATATGTAAAGTACTCACTTCACATATACAAGGTGTTCCAAAATAATCACCAAATATTTCATGAACAAGTAGAATGGACTAAATTGAGTTAAAAAGTTCTCTATCATTTTGCAATTTTCGCAATAGTTAACAAGATATTAATTATTAAAAATTGCCAAAAATTGGTATTCAATAATTTTTTTCCTCAAATACTATCAATTTTGCAGAAAAACTACAAGAGACAAAAAAACTGATTATTTTCTTCTTATAGAACTCTAAGAAGTTTTTCAGAATTTTTTCAGAATTTTTTAATACCATATTTTCTCATGTTGATAAAAATAAGAAAATGCAGTACTAAAAAGTTGATACAAAATTCTGAAAAAGTTCTTAGAGATCTATGAAAAGAATATAAACAATTTTTGTTTGTTGTAGTTTTTCTGTAAAGTTGATAGTATTTAAGTAAAAAATTATTGAAGACCAATGTTTAACAATTTTTAATAGTTAATATCTTGTTAACTATTGCGAAAATTGTAAAATGGTAGACGACTTTTCAACTCACAAGTAAACCTACGGAGATGTCACGCACCGATTTTAATGAAATTTTGCATATTTGTAGAACTTTGAAAAACATTTGACACGTATTTTTTTTATCTGTAATGATTCACTCTGAAGGGTGAAAACTACCCCTTAAAGACCCCTATTAAGCTGGACCCCCCACCAGCGCAAATTGAGTCCGGACATATTGAAAAATTTAGTGCTCTTTTGTTGCTAATTAGTTGTTCCAGAAAGAATTTTGTTGCTCCAACCGTTCCGCAGCAAAAAAAATAAAAAGTGGGTGGCTCTAGCTTAATAGCAAGCTGGACCCCCCATAGTCAAAAAACTATATAGAGCTGCAATATCAAAAAAACAAGTACACCAGATTTTGTTGCTTTTTTGTTACTCCAGAATAGTGCCAAAAAATATCAAAAAAATTCAATTGTTAAATAAATGTCCATAAATAAACAAAATGGCATCGTCACGCGTAGCAGCGTCATGATTAAAAGGTACATGTACAGAGTTAGTTGCTC
>NW_017295761.1:202364-205056 GCF_001594075.2 Trachymyrmex cornetzi | reverse complement strand
AAGGAACATTTTGGTACCAAAAACTTGCGAGCAACTAACTCTGTACATGTACCTTTTAATCATGACGCTGCTACGCGTGAAGATGCCATTTTGTTTATTTATGGATATTTATTTAACAATTGAATTTTTTTGATATTTCTTGGCACTATTCTGGAGCAACAAAAAAGCAACAAAATCTGGTGTACTTGTTTTTTTAATATTGCAGCTCTATTATGTTTTTTGACTATGGGAGGGTCCAGTTTGCCATTAAGCTGGACCCACCCATTTTTTATTTTTTTTGCTGCGGAACGGTTGGAGCAACAAAATTCTTTCTGGAGCAACTAATTAGCAACAAAAGAGCATTCAATATGTTCGGACTCAATTTGCGCTGGTGGGGGGTCCAGCTTAATAGGGGTCCCTTAAATGTAAGAGATAGATTTAACATATTAGGTGAAATAAGTTGAAAATTTTAAAAAGTAAAATGTGTTAGAGGGCTTTTGGGGTTGTTGAAATTGAATCTTATGTCAAAAGTGTAAAATTCAAAATGACGGACCCAATATGGCGTCCATATACATTAAAATTTTTATTAGTTTTTATCAAAATGAGTAAATTTTAAGAATTCTTGTCATCACAGAATTAAAATTTCCGATTTTCGATGATTTTAAATATGGTATTAAAGATATAAACTGAAAATGGCAGTCTCAATATGGCAGCAATATACGTTAAAATTTATAATTTTTGCAAAAAATGTATTGATACAAGGTCCTTACCTTTCAAGGTGCTTTTTTACAGTGAGTCCCCTTGCCTCTCACCTTTCGGGGTACAATTTTTTTTCAACTCTGTTGAAAAAACGTAAACATCAGACCGCTCCTATCTATAGTGTACGTATGCGTCAGTGAAAACGGAAAACTTTTGCGTACGCCCGCCGCGTCTACTCATGATTGCACGTGGCACGTAGAGAAAACTTTAAATTTCATATTTTTGACATAAGATTTAGTTTCAGCGATCCCAAAAACCCTTTAACTCATTTTACTTTTTAAAATTTTCAACTTTTTTTTGTTTCATATTATACGAAATAAGTATCTGGACGACATATTGGATCGGCCATTTTGAATTTCATACTTTTGACATAAGATTCAGTTTCAGAGACCCCAAAAACTTCCTAACACATTTTACTTTTTAAAATTTTCAACTTAATTCACCTAATATGTTAAATATATCCCTTACCTTTAAGGGGTAGTTTTCACCCTTCAGAGTGGACCATTGCAGATAAAAGAAAATACATGTCAAATATTTTTCAAAGTTCTACATATATGCAAAGTTTCATTAAAATCGGTGAGTGACACCTCCGTAGGTTTACTTGTCAGTCCGTTGTTTAGTCCGCTCTACCTGCCCATCAAATATTTGGCGATTACTTTGGGACACCCTGTAGATCGCCGGCTCTGATTGTGTCGACTGGTGCATCTGTTCTTCCCTTAGCGTTCACTTAGTACTGTTGGTGCCAGCCAGTCGTGGTCGGCAGGCAACAGGTGGTCGACCAATCACGACTGATAGGCAACAGGTGATCAACCAATCCTGCGTTGCAGACGTGACATTCGTTTTCTTTCGTCAAGAAATTGAGCGGTCCGAGCGTTTTACTCCTTCAGATATTCTTACCCTAAATCCATCGACAGCTGTTACATATTTCTCTTTCTTTCTCAATCTCTTTTGTTTATATAGTTTATTCTTATTATTTTTCTTTTCGTATAATAAAAAGGTAAGAAAAGGCTTATAAATGAGCAAATAAGATGTATATGTATAATCTATTCATATATTTATTTATTTTATAATATATATTTATATATACATATTTATATATTTTATATTTCTATTTCTATTTTCATTTATACTTATTTATTTTATACTTGTTATATTTTTCTATTATATTATATTTTTTATATTCGTTATTTTTTAGTTTATCACTGTTTAAAATCGCCTTTTTAAAAATATTATTGAAAGTCTTTAGTAAATATTACTTGGAATATTTCCTCTGATTCAATGTACATTTTTTTACTATTTTCATATGCCTTTTTCATCATGATTAAAAATTATTCTTGAAAATAAATATCTCTCTCTGTAAACAGTGATGCACATTTGGCTCCCGGCAACACGGAAAACCAGCCCCACCACTTACGTCTATTAAGCTGACACAGCCACTTCAGCGCAATCGAACGAAACCTACAGAAATTTAGTTCCGAGTTAGCACAATACTTAATTGTAAATTATTGCGATATCTTGATTTATTATGTTTCTCTGATTTTGTTGCTTCACATATGCGGTTAAAATAATGAAATTGTCTTTGGGTGGTTTTCAAGGGTTGGGAGTGAAGCAACAAAATTGGATTCGTCGCAAATCGTGAGCAACAAAATCGGAATCGCGAAATCAATTGAGATATCTCAATAATTTACAGTTTATAGGTGGTGTGCTAATGCGGGATTGCTAAGGGTGGTTTTCAAGGGTCAGGGGTGGAGCAACAAAATCGGATTCATCGCAAATCGTGAGCAACAAAATCGGAGACGCGAAATCAATCGAAATATCTTAATAATTTACAATTTAGAGGTGTTGTGCTAACTCGGGATTGCTTGGGGTGGTTTTCAAGGGTCGGGGGTGGAGCAACAAAATCGGATTCATCGCAAATCGTGAGCAACAAAATCGGAGACGCGAAATCAATCGA
>NW_017295761.1:201908-202137 GCF_001594075.2 Trachymyrmex cornetzi | reverse complement strand
AGCAACAAAATCGGGAATTGAGCAACAAATTAGCAACAAAAAAGCACTAAATTTCTGTGTAGGTTTCGTTCGATTGCGCTGAAGTGGCTGTGTCAGCTTAAGGAGGTTGCAAGGGCATAAAAAACATATATATTAATATTTTCGCTTTAAACAAACTACATACATGTGAAAGTTGTGTTCATAACATTCTGGTTTTATTGAGCAACACATTTTTATAGGTTATTTATTT
>NW_017295761.1:200127-201403 GCF_001594075.2 Trachymyrmex cornetzi | reverse complement strand
TTTATAGGTTATTTATTTTATTTGTTATTAATTTTATTGTTATAAACAAAAATTGTTAAAATAATAAGAAAAATCTAAATGTTTTTATATAAATATATTTAGTACTAAATATACTTATGCAAAGTTTCATTGAGATTCACCATTAGTTTATAACAAATAACAAATTTTATTTATTTACTGAACAATTAATGTTTACATCTCAAGGTAATTTTACAAAAATATTGTTGAATTCCTAGAGTATTTATATAAAAAAATTGAGATTTTTATCATTATTTTATAATACATTTTCATATATTTATATTAGAGAGTACAAATTAAAAAAATATTACTACTTATTTAAATAACTTTTGATCCAGATGATCAATTGTTTCAATTTTTTTGTATTATTATTAAATAAAATTCAGAATAGTCTGTAATTTTTTCAAGTAGTTCTTAACATATTGCATTTGTCTTACAACCTCCTTAATAGACGTCCATCACTTGTACCCCCACCAAGCAGATACCTACCGGTATCGAGTCGGCCGTCTTCGCCGCTACGAAAAATTGCATAATATTGGTTTAAATATTGTGGTCTTGAATAATTTTTTACTCAAATACTATCAACTTTACAGAAAAACTGGAAGAGACAAAAATTATTTATTTTCTTCTCATAAAGTTTTGAGAATTTTTTCAGAATTTTTTATCAACTTTTTGGTACTGCATTTTCTTATTTTTATCAACATGAGAAAATACGGTATTAAAAAATTCTGAAAAAATTCTGAAAAAATTCCCGAACTTTATAAGAAGAAAATAAATAATTTTTGTCTGTCGCAGTTTTTCTGTAAAGTTGATAGTATTTGAGTAAAAAATTATTCAAAACCAATATTTTGCAATTTTTCGCAGCGACGAAGACGGCCGACTCGATGCCGGTAGGTGTCTGCTTGGTGGGGATACAAATGGTGGGGCTGATTTTCCGTGTTGCCGGGAGCCAAATGTGCATCACTGACTGTAAATAGTTCATTTTTAGTCACTGTAATAAATAAGTCAAGCTTGTTATATTTATAAACAGTTAACAGTTTCTTACTATTTAATCCATTTGGAATTCCTGAAAATATTCCAATTCCAATATCTTCACTTTTTTCAATTTCGCTTAAAAATTCTGAATTTGTTGAATCCAATGAATAATCCAGATTTTCACTTATATTCTGTTTTTCATGTTTGTTTGTAGATAGAGTTAATTGTTGAGAGTTAAGCTGGCGGCACACGATGCTTGTTTTCTTGTTGGATTGTTAGCTGG
>NW_017295761.1:195260-199984 GCF_001594075.2 Trachymyrmex cornetzi | reverse complement strand
AGAAGAACACTGAGAAATTGCTGATGTCATATTTGCATTATTTGAAGGAGTTAAAGAAGAAATTGAATAGTTTCTGTCTAATAAAGTCGAGGGATTTGACAGAAAATATGTTGATGCTGAAGAGCTTTGAGAAATTGTTGATGATATATTTTTATTATAATTATTTGAAGGACACTTAGAGAAGGAATAGAATGGTTTTTATGTGTAATAAAGCCGAGGAATTTGAAGAAAAGTGTGTTGATGAGCATTGAGGAATTGCTGATAATATATTTTCATTATCATTGGAAAAACTTGATGATGATGGTGTAATTTTGGTGTAATAAGTATCAGGTATATTGGGTGTAAACCAAATGTGTGACTCATTTGCAATTTTTTCTTCCATTTGTTTTTTCGTGGACTTTCTTATATTTTCAGTTATTTTTCTTGATTCTTTTCCTTTATTGCAGTCATTTATTATATCAGCAGAAAAAATCTTTGTAGACGGATCATGGATGGCACCATTAGTTGATATGATTAATTTATGCAATTTATTTTCATTTTCTGTAATAATAAAAATTAATAATATATGTGGTGAATAATATTTTCCGAAATACGGATAATCCCAGATAGCACACAATATTTATGATAAATATTTATTACCGTTCATTTTTTGAAATGTTATTTAAATATTTTATATAATATTTATAGTGAATATAAATAAATATTTCTAATAAGTATTTTTTACTTAAATAATGTCTTATTAAGTATTTTCATAGCATTTATAGTATATTACAACGTTTACAATAATTTATAGTATTTATAATAAATAATGTTTATATGATCTGTACAATCTAAGACCACAAAAATATTTACAAATATTTTGTAAATATTTTATAATTATTGTGTATTGCCTGGGATATAAGGAGTGTATATTTTTCACATTAAAATAGCGGTCTTAAAATATTGTATAAAATAGTTTGTACATTTTTAGTAAATAAATGGTTATATAAATATTATTTTTAGTACAAACATAATAATAACTTACTGTTTATAGGAAGAATTTTCGCCATAGCCTTTGTTTCTTGCTTTATAATCTTTCCACATTAATTTTATTATTTCGCCTACACGCTTTTTTTTGGTATAACTGATAATTTTACTACGTCTTTTTCCTCACTTTGTAGCCATCAAATTAAAGCAAATTTTTTTAATGGAGCCATAATTCTTATATATATTTATTTTTTTATCTTTAAGTAATTATATAATAGTGTTATAAATGACATATATGAAACATATAAAACGTGCAAAATAAATGAATATGCAAGTCTGAAGTTGTTACAACTATTTTATATGCACGTATGCACTTATACAGTCCAATGTAATAATATATTGAAATATATATTTGATTAAATATTTAACACATAAATAACATGTCGTACAAATCTCTTCAAGAAGTTTGCAAAAAACAGCAACGTGTTCGATTAAAAGCTTTTTTGGAAAATAGAAATGCGGATATGTTATCCTTTCACAACAAACAGATTATGTCAAATATCTTAAAGTAATTTTTACTTGATAACCTATAATATCGATATCTTAAGGAAGTTCGACAATCATATATTATATATATATATATATATATATTATGTCCACATAACATTCTATTTTTATTGAACAACACATTTCATAGTTTATTTGCTTTATTTGTTCTTATTTTTATTGTTATAGACTAAAATTTAAAAACAATAACAATAACCTAATTTTTTATATATAAGTACTTTAAGTATTTAAAATAAATTATGTACAGTTTCGATTCACTGATTAGTTACATAGATTTAAAATAAATAAATATTTTGTTTATTTACTCGACAACTAATATTTCTGCATAATGTAACTTTTCATAAATCTTGTGACAATTTCGAAAATACTTGAAGTATTTGTATTAAAAAGTTGAAATTTTTGTCATTATTTTATAATAAATCTCATACATTTCTAATAGAACACAGATTAAGAAATACTTATTGAAATAACTTATGATCCAGGTGATAAACTGTCACTAAATTTATTGTATTACTTTTAAATGCTATTTAGAGTATTGTATAATTTTTTTGTAATTTTCTAATTATTTTAAAATATTTATCGTACCTCTTCTTCTCTCTTATATATATACATACATATATATATATATATTTATATATAATAACTGCAGCTACAATTTTAGAAATTATGAACCAATCGATGAAGATATTGATTCAACTTCCGAAGAAAGTGATTATTCAAACATTTTTAATAGAACGTATAGTATCGAAGATAGAAATAATGATGACCAAAATAATGATCAAGATTACAATCATAATGATGATCAAGAGAATGATCAAAATGATGATCAAGAGAATGATCAAAATGATGATCAAGAAGATGATCAAAATGATGCTCAATATGATCAAGAAGATAATCAAAATAATCAAGAAGATAATCAAAATAATGAGCAATATGATGATCAACAGGATGATGAAAATGAAATTAATGAACCATTATATTATGGTGCTGAAATAATTGTCGGTGATAGTATGATGTTAATTTTATCTCTTCTTTTACATCATAATCTTACAATATCATGTGTTGCTGATATTATCACAGTTTTAGAATTTTATCTCAAAATTTAAAAAGAAATAGTTTATACAAATTTAGAAAATTTTTTCGCATAAATAAAACTAATATGACTAAACATTATTATTGTACGATTTGTAATCGAGAAGTAAAATCAATGCAAGATATTTGTCCATTGTGTCATCAAAAAAAGAACACTTATTTCATTGAACTATCCTGTAAAAATCAATTAAGAGAAATGTATGCAAGACCTTCATTTGATGACAAATTGCAAAGTCGATTTCAAAGACCGTTACAATTACCTGAAAGAATAACAGACATTTATGATGGATAACTCTATCAAGAATGAGTGAACACCGGTTTTCTTCGAAATCCTAATAATATTTCTTTCACGTGGTATACTGACGGCATACCAGTTTTTAAATCGTCAAAAATAAGTATTTGGCAATTATATCTTAGTATTAACGAATTACCTTTTGAAGACAGAAAGAAAAGAGAAAATACTTTACTTTTTGGTTACTGGTACAATGATAAAAAACCTCAAACGAATACGTTCTTGTATAAATTTATGAAGGCTTTAAAGGAAATCGCTGAAGGTATTGAAATTAAATTATTTAACAACAATTATATTATTGTAAAAGGTGTATTATTAATGGGAACTTGTGATCTTCCTGCAAAATGTGAATGTTTAAATTTCGTTCAATTTAACGGTGATTATGGTTGTCATTCATGTTTATGTAAAGGTGAAAATATTGAAATTGCTCCACGTAGTCATGTACATATTTTTCCATTTGAAAATGAATTAATTTTAAGAACGTCTCAACAATCCATTGAATTTGCCATTAGGGCATCAAACAAACCCTTTATGGGAGTGAAAGGACATACAGTTTTATCAAAAATAATGCTAGATTTGATTACTGTAATGGCTATTGATCGCATGCATTGCGTTGACGGCGGTGTAGTTAGAACAATTTTGACATTGCTTTTCGATCAAAAATATTCACATACTGCTTTTTCTTTGTATCCAGTTATTGATATCGTCAATAGACGATTAATAAGTATAAAACCTCCGAAATTTATTCATCGTATGCCACGTACAATTGCAGATTTAATACATTGGAAGGCATCAGAATTAAAATGTTTCTTTTTTTATTACTCTATTCCTATTTTTGAAGGAATAATGCGTGCAGATTATTTTGAGCATTATTTACAGTTAGTTATAGCTATAACTATTTTAAGTTTTGATGAAGTTACAGATTTTATACGCATATCTCAAGATTTATTACGTCGATTTGTTCGTGAATTTCAAGATATGTACGGAATTCAATTTTGTTCTATAAACGTTCATTTATTATTACATTTGGGAGACTGTGTAAAAAAGTTAGAACCTTTATGGGCTTACACATGCTAAGAATATGAAAATCTAAATGGTCAATTATTAATAAACGGTACTCGTTACATTGACACACAATTGGCTGCTTCTCAAGATCAATTTATTAAAATGGTCAAAATAATAGAATCATTACAAAATGATAATATTCGAACTTTTTCATAAAAGTTTCATTAAAATCAGAATTTGATACCTCGAGAGGTTCTCTTTTAGCCATCTTCAGCCATCATAAAAAATTAATTCATAAAAATGCAAATCTCAAATAACATTAAATGATACTAAACATAAATCACACGAGGCGCATTGCAATTTTATAAACAATAATTTTCTCCTTACGTTTGTTACAACGGTCTGAGTGTACAGTCAGCAATTAAAAGGTTGCACCGTATTTTCTTCAATGAGTATCGGAATGCAACTTACTCATTGAGCGATTAGTTATTACTTATGGATCCATAAGTAAGAATCAATCGCTTGATGAATAGATTGCATTCCGAAACCCATTTAAAAAAATGTGTTGCAACCTTTAGTTGCTGACTGTATATGTAAGTCCATGATTCGTTGCCATGTTTTACATATTAAATATGGGCTGAGTCGAATATTAAAATACAGAGTATATCGCAAAGCCAAGAGAGTAATTACGTATAGATACCTAATATTAAACTACCCGAGTAGAAATTGAACCTCATTTCTAGCTAACGGTTAGCTAGAAAAGTTGTGTCTTAGATAACTGCTGTCTGGTATTTCTGGCTAG
>NW_017295761.1:189131-189401 GCF_001594075.2 Trachymyrmex cornetzi | reverse complement strand
AGTATCTAGCGTGTGCATATATGCGATTGAATTATAGAGTCGTGTAAATTATAAAAAAAACATTGTGAATACTGTTAAGTTTATGTCTAAGAAAAATAAATTTCGGTTTGTAAGACATGTGTTATGACAGAAAAATAAATAGTAAAGTTTATTCTTATGTACAGTTCAAATCTGAGAAAAATAAAAAACGATTTGTAAGACATGCGTTATAAAAGAAAATTAAATAGTTTATTCTTATTCAGTGTAAAATTCAAATTTAATTTATTATTG
>NW_017295761.1:186081-187585 GCF_001594075.2 Trachymyrmex cornetzi | reverse complement strand
AATTACTAGGCAGTCACTAGACAAATTTATTGATATTACGAAATATTAGCTAGCGACTATCCAGTGACGAGTTAGAAATCATATCTAGTTAATACTGTCTAGTGCCTAGATGGTAAATCAGATTGGTTAGATTCATTTCTGCTCGGGTATATCATCATGAGAAAGAAGTTAATTACAGTCGTCAATTTTGAGAAAGTTAAAGTTAAGAAAATGAACTTTTAGTATGTCTAAATATCTGATTCACTCATGAACATCCGTCATGTTTGCGCTTCGAGATGTAAGAATATTTCAGCTGATATAGTTGTATCTACGATAAACATTAAGGAAGAATATACCATGGGTTATAGATGCCTTGATAAATTAAATATGTACATAAAGACACAAAAAGACTACCTGCATAGCATTTTAGATTTCAGATACGTAGCAGATACATGAAATTTGAAATGTTATTATATAGCAGATACACGTATGAATCATATACCAGATGTATGTTTAATACCGATTAATGTCCGTTCTATTAGAGATATAAAAAAGCGGTATTTTTTATTTTGAAGAAAAGTATCAAGTAAAAAACTAGTTTTTTATTTTAAATAACGGTATTTTTGACTAAATTATATAAAATTCATGAAAAAATATATAGTTATTTCAATATAATTATTTGAACGACAGATATTTTCTATTTAAAAGCTAAATAAGTGATGTTATTAATACAGATAATATTTTATAAGCATAATAGACACTGTTTTGTTGCATATTGGTTATACTTGTACTCTATAGTTTAATTATTCTGCATTCTATATTTTAATTATTTTGAGATAATAACCCAATATTGATTCAAGAATAATTAGAGATTCGAAGAACGTCGTCTCACTAAATTAAATTTAGAATATGTATAATTATAATTGCAGTATATATATATATATATATACTGCAATTATAATTATACATATTCTAAATTTATCGTATATATATATATATACGACAAAAACAGTGTCAATTAGTCTAGTAAAGTATTATTTGTATTAATAATAGTATAGAATACTTACTTAACTTTTAAAATTGAAGTATAGTATAAAATATTATTCAAATAATATTGAAAGGTAAGATATATTTATAGCCACTAGTATTATACTATATTAATCATATTATACTACATTTTACTTTTGTAACTATTTTTACACAGAAATCTTACAGATAAGTGCAACAACTAAATTCTGGAACAATAGTACAGTGTCGAAATTGTGAAATGTTAAAGAAAATGGGTAGTTCCGAATGATCCCCACTCGCGATTGATTTAAAATTTTACAAATAAATTGTTTTAGATGTAAGAAATAAAAAACCTGTAGTTTCAATTTCGGAAAATAAAAAATAAAATTTTTTTACATGGCAATATATATCAACTAAATTCCGGACTGATTAAGAAAATGCGACTTTCCACGCGAAGCGACTCTCACCCCACCTCCTCCCATGCTTAAGGGCGCATCTCATCCATACGAAGTGACTG
>NW_017295761.1:182600-186066 GCF_001594075.2 Trachymyrmex cornetzi | reverse complement strand
CCCCCCCCCCCGTTTAGAGGCAAACGATTTCCACGCGAAGCAAGATCTACTTGAATGAAAAGTCGTAAAATAAACAAATTTTGTTTATTTCCCGAAGTTGAGACTATGTATTTTTTATTTCTCATATTGAGTAGAATTTATGTGCAAAATTTCAAGTTAATCGCGAGCGGAGGTCATTCGGAATTATATTTAAAAAAATTTCCGAGTAAAAAACTGTCAACGCCGAAGGAAAAAAATCATTATTTCCCGAGTTTTTTGTCCTAAAAGTCTAGGATTTTTTTCCGTCGTTTACATCTCTACGCTTTATAGATACATAATTTACATTATATACCAAATACATATAACATTATATATTTGATACGTATTAAATACGTAAATTATGTATCTGAAATGTATATCTCTAATAATGCAAATACGCTTTCAAAATGTACTAGATACGTTATATAATCTATAAAAAAAATCAGATATGCATTAATTATACAGCAATTACATTTAACTGTGTAGATATTCAAATATTTTATAAAATAAAAACTTATCTTTGACTTACTATTTAATTTAAATTAATTTTTACAATTTAACTTAAATTTGTTTCACACGGGATTGTTTCGATTTACGGGAATTTACCAATAGATGGCCATAGCTGTCAATGTAGTTGCCGTCAGACCGCGTCATTGACGCCATTTTCTTGTTCTGACATCTGACAAAGATTTTCAACTCACAACAATACAAGTTTCATACAACAGTATAGTTTGTAATAGCGTTGAACATGTCGAATTTTGTGCCTGGAAACTACGATTTGCGGACAGCATTGATTTTCTGTTACCATTTGAAGAAAACTGCTGCAGAATCGAATGCTTGTCGAAGCTTACGGTGAGCATGCTCTTGGTAAATCACAGTGCTTTGAGTGATTTAAAAAATTCAAAAGTGACGATTTTGACGTGAGAAACGAAGAACGTGGAAAACCACCGAAAAAGTTTGAAGACAGCGAATTGCAAGCATTGTTGGATGAGGATGACGCTCAAACTCAACAATAACTCGCGGATCAATTGAATGTGACACGAGAAGCCGTCTCCATACGTTTGAAATCCATGGGAAAGATCCAGAAGATGGGAAAATGGGTTCCACATGAACTGAATGAAAGACAGCAGGAAAACCGAAAAACCACTTGCGAAATACTGCTCGCCAGGTACAAAAGAAAGTCATTTTTCCATCGAATTGTAACTGGCGATGAAAAGTAGATATATTTTGAGAATCCTAAGCGTAAAAGATCATAGGTAACTCCAGGGGAACCATCGACATCGACTGCAAGGCCAAATCGCTGTGGACGGAAGACAATGCTCTGTGTTTGGTGGGATCAGAAAGGTGTGATCTATTATGAGCTGCTAAAACCTGGCGAAACCGTTAATACTGAACGCTACCGACAACAAATGATTAATTTCAATCAAGCTTTGCGTGAAAAACGACCGAAATATCAAAAAAGGCAACATAAAGTGATTTTGCTTCATGATAATGCACCATCACACACAGCAAAACTGGTCAAGGAAACGATTGAGGCGTTTGGTTGGGAAATACTTTCGCATGTGGCTTACTCACCAGACTTGGCTCCGTCCGATTACTACTTATTTGCATCGATGGGACTTGCTCAGCAGCGCTTCACTTCTTACGAAGATGTACGAAAATGGCTAGATGACTGATTTGGCTCAAAAGAGCAACAATTTTTTTGGCGTGGCACCCACAAATTGTCAGACAGGTGGGAAAAATGTATAGCTAGGGGTGGGCAATACTTCGAATACAATATTTTTTATCATTTTCATGCAATAAACGTATATTTTCTTTTAAAAAATTCCGGTTTCATATTTACATACCTGATATATCCATGCATTTAAATATGCACAATATACCTGCTATATATTACATATGTATTTCGACTTGGATATTTCATATCCATTATGTGTTTTTATTACGTATTTAATACATTATATTTGATATGAAATGAAACGCAATGTAAATACAATATAGATACGTTTTTAATGTATAATATATATTTCAATGAAAAGTGCTGTGTAGATGTCTTATCGATAAATAATGTTACATATACGAGGGTCGTCTGAAAAGTTTTGAGCCTCATCATGAAGATGGCGTTACTCGTCAAAGCCATTCTGGTATTATAATCATGATACTTACGAAAGATATCTGTGACAATTGTGGCCACTTTGGACGTTCAGTTCTTGTTTGACAATCATTTGTGTCGTCATTTTGTAAAAATGGAAAAAATTGAATATCGTGCTATAATTAAATTCTTGCATTTGAAAAGCAATACGTCTACGCAAATTAAAGCCGAGTTGGACGCTGTTTACGGGGACTTTGCCCCATCATTTGCCACTGTGAAAAGATGGGTAGCTGAATTTAAACGTGATCGTATCAGCTTAGCTGATGATGAGCGTTCGGGACGGCCAACAACTGCGACCACCATCGATAACATCGTAGAAATTCATCAAATGATAATGGACAACCGTCGAATTAAGATTAGGGAGATAGCAGAGGCTGTTGGCATATCAAAAGAACGTGTTTGTCATATATTGACTGAAAAATTAGGCATGCGTAAGTTAATCGCGCGTTGGGTGCCGCGCTTGTTCACTCTAAATCAAAAACGCATTCGAATGAACATTTCTACCATAAGGCCCTGTTGGAGCGGTTTAAGCGAAACGAGTTGGATTTTTTGCGTCGATTAATAACGGTTGATGAAACTTGGGTCCACCACTTCACTCCTGAAACGAAAAAACAATCAAAACAGTGGACTGCGAAGGGTGAACCTGCTCCGAAGAAAGCGAAGACGATTTTATCGGCGAGAAAGGTGATAGCGAGTGTTTTTTGGGACAGTCATGGAATTGTGTTGATCGACTATCTTGAAAAAGGTAAAACAATAACAGGGACGTACTATGCATCATTGCTTGACAAGTTGAAGGCAGAAATTGAAAAAAAAACGACCGCATTTGAAAAAGAAGAAAGTGCTGTTCCATCAAAATAACGCACCGTCTCACACTTCGGCGGTCGCTACGGCAAAAATTCACGAATTGCGGTTCGAATTAATTGACCATCCACCGTATTCACCAGAAATGGCCCCCAGCGACTTTTTTCTGTTTCCTAGGCTCAAAGTTTGGCTCGGAGGACAGAAATTTTCATCGAACGAGGAGGTCATCGCATCCGTAGACGCCTATTTTGCAAAGCAAGATGCTCAGTATTATTTGAATGGATTAAAGGGGTGCATCGCTGGAAAAAATGTATCGACTTAAAAGGGGACTATGTGGAAAAATAAAATTGAATTTGACCGAAAAATTACTTGTTTCTACACTGATGGAAATGTTCTTATATTTCATTAACTTTTAATGTACATTGGTGAATGAAGTTTAATTTCTCTGTAACTAAAAGGATTATTAATGCACATGTTAATGAGATTTAAGTTTAC
>NW_017295761.1:175228-182517 GCF_001594075.2 Trachymyrmex cornetzi | reverse complement strand
AATAACTATTAATGTACATATTAATGAAATTTAATGTACTTTTACATTTGCGAATATTAATAATATTTTAATATTAAGCCTAATACTATTAACGCTTAACGTTTAATACGTTTACGTTTCTTACATGTCATTAACGTAAATTACTTTTCAGTTACAGGTCTCGTACTTTTCATTAATATGTAAATTAATTTCTATAATAATGTGTTCATTAATTTCAATACACACGTTCATCACATTTAAGACTACTGTAATTTAGTTTTTATTTACATCATTCATTACATTTAATTTCGTGCATAACCACATGCTTCCTTTACATGTTAATTAAAATTCATTGAGAAATTTCTAACAATGTATGTTAGGCTCAAACTTTTCAGATGACCCTCGTATAAATTGTATTGTGGTGACTGTAATGCTTTCTATAATACATGAAATAAACAAAGAGAAAATTGAGAACGTGATTAAAGGTGATAAAAATGGACTCGTCCAAACATTCTGTTATCTTTGAGCATATATTGGAATTTAACTATAGATTGGGATAAGATTAAAAATTTGAATTTTGAACCAAAATATTACAAAAGATTAATCGAAAGTATTATGTACTATATTAAAGAACAAACAAATAGACTTAATTCAGGAAAAGATACAGAGTTGTGAACTTGGATGAATCCTATTTTTAATATTATTGGTATGTTAAGAAAAGGTCACATAATCATACATCTTCGCCAGGTCGTTATGTTAAATTATTTTTCATGTATACTGTCGGTCAGATTTCGTTTTCACATTTGAAGCGTAAATATAACGGATGTTTGCGAGAGAACTGGTTACTTACAATTAAATATACATAAGTCCATTTTCTTAATTTTAACTTTCTCAAAATTGACAACTGTAATTAATTTGTTTCTTATAATGATAATAGTTTAATATTGAGTATCCATACGCAATTGATTTCTTGGCTTTGCGACCTACACTGTTAGAAATTTCTCAATGAATTTTAATTGACACGTAAAGGAAGCACGTGATTATGCACGAAATTAAATGTAATGAATGATGTAAATAAAAACTAAATTACAGTAGTCTTAAATGTGAACGTGTGTATTGAAATTAATGAACACATTATTATAGAAATTAATTTACACGTTAATGAAAAGTACGAGATCTATAACTGAAAAGTAATTTACATTAAAGACATGTAAGAAACGTAAACGTATTAAATGTTAAGCGTTAATAGTATTAGGCTTAATTAAAATATTATTAATATTCGCAAATGTAAAAGTACATTAAATTTCAATACGCTTAACTTTACATTAACTTAAAAGTTAAGCGTATTGAAATTTAATGTACTACAAACTTAAATTTCATTAATATATACATTAATAGTTATTTCAATTACGATTAATTAAATGTCATTTATATCCGTAAATGAAAAGTATATTAAATTTCATTACACTTAATTTTTCAGTTGCTGTAAATTTAAATCTCATTAACATGTGCATTAATAGTCCTTCCAGTTACAGAGAAATTAAATTTTATTCACCAATGTACATTAAAAGTTAATGAAATTTAAAAACATTTCTAACAGTGTACGTAGTATATAAATTTACATAAGAATCATACAAGCATTAAGATCCAACTAGACCGTTAAGGCTTTGATTTCTATAAGATGAGATTATATTTACTTTTTGAGATTAAATTTATGTGCAAGTTTATGCACGTAAATATCTTTTCAGAATGGCCGTTAACCTATTACTTTTTTGTGACCATTAAAATCATAATTTTTTAAACTATTATAATCTCATTTTTTAGACAAGTCTATGGTAAGATTTGTGTGCAGTCAAAGAAGCGTCTGCGAGCCTTATCTGTTACTATAATGGAGAATTCAATTGGAAGCATATTAAAGTCGTTGTACACTAAATTAAATTGAGTATAAAAGTGAAATGCAAATTATATAATACATTTTAGATGTTTTTTAATATTAAGATGAATTGTGCTAATTGATAACCAGCGTTGACTCCTATTGCCTGTACTGTATGTTTTATATTTTTTCTAAATTGTTTTAATTTAAGGAGTCTATAAAAATTTATTAGTTTTTTGTTAAATTGTAATTTCTCATTATATAATACATATTTTACCTAATAGTACAATAAAATGTAGTGAATATTTCAAAATTTAATCGATTTCTATGTTTATGTATAAGCATATCTTTACGTTATTTTGTGTACGACGGCTTTAATGAGCACCAGTGCGCACTGAGTGAGTCCAATCGAATTCGCTACAAATTATACGTAAAAAGTTACATTTTCAACATTTTTTCTCTCTTATTTCATCGTTTATTAAAACCTACCGTAGAATTTTGCACACGTCAATTTCGGTACTTCAACTTCATTATATAAAAAAATTAGACATTTCTATGATTTGCTAAAGGACCACCTTAAATAATTTCTATGTGACTTTATATATTATGTTTAAACTGCGCGCCGAATTAATCTTTCGGACTTATAAACGCAATTAAGGAGGTTCTTGTGCTACTTCCTAGTCAATAGACAGTTTATTCATAATAATACGTAAAACAATTAAATCCGTTAATAAATCAAACTAATCAAGACTCCTTACAAATCAAAGAATTGGAAAAAGTAAGGGCACTAGGAGTCGGGCGCAGAAGACGTCGCGCAAAACAATTAAAATAATGGAATAAAAAGATTGTTAACAATATCTTATGCCATTACATAATTATTGTTAATTTTATATGTTACTAAATATTTTCAAAATGACAAAATAAAAATTGTAAGATGCTCATTTGATGTATACGCATCGTTCATTTGACATATATTTTAGCTTTTTTTGAAGAATATAAATTTCTTATAAAATGCACGGTCAGTTTAAATGAAACTTTACGAGAACAAACTTAAGTGTTTACTTTATTACTTAATTATAACAATTTTTTAATTGCTGTCTTATATACGCAAGTGTCTCAATTTAAAAGATAATGAATATAAAATAAAGAGAATACTACAGAATAACGTTATACCTTCAACTTGTAATGTAAAATTCTATAATATAAATTTAGAATTAAATATCTTCAAAATGGTACGGTAAAAGTCGATGAAATTGTTTCTAGATATTATTGGTATTAATAACTAATATTTATACTTAATAAATATTAACTAATATTTTAACTTAATAATATTAATTAATAACTAATATTAAAATAATTTGTATTACATATTATAGACTTGTTTTATATTTCATCAAACGCAAGAACCTCCTTAAACTATTACAATAATATCACAACTTAAATTGACAAACAATTTAATCATTTTAATGCTCAATTAGACGTCCTATGAAAAAGATGTTAATGTACTGAAAATTGTAAATAAATTTATTGTAAAAAATATAACCTCGGCCGAGAATCGAACCTGGATCTCTGACATTCCGTACGAGTGTCCTAAGACTACCTTTAGACTACCAAAGCCTTAGTAATATTCTTCGCAATAATCGATATGTACGAATAATAGCATTTATGCTATTTACTATACTTACTATAAAAGTTATAAAGCAATTCGTACGGTATTACACTTTGAATGAATTTTAAAGATACATACGTTAGTTAATCTTGCACATTTAATTAGTTAATAAAATGTATAGCGCTGATTCCTAATAAATTCAAATCAATTGACACTTCAAAGTTGAAAGAGATAAAATGAATGCTAAAGAATCTTGCGATATATACCATTTAATGGAAAAATGCTATAATTATTTAAATATAAAAAGTAGTCCGGAACTAGTGCCTAATCCACATCTAGTGCTTTTACCCTATGTAAATTTACATAGAAATTATTTAAGCATCTAAGATTTAGTTTTAACCGTTATAGGCTTTAACTTTTACTTGTTGTATATTCATATATGTATACGGTCTTAATAAATCGTTTATTATTAAAATATTTATATACTTTTACAGTTAACTTTGCTAATTTCATACACTGTTAGAAATTTCTCAATGAATTTTAATTAACATGTAAAGGAAGCGTGTGGTTATGCACGAAATTAAATGTAATGAATGATGTAAATAAAAACTAAATTACAGTAGTCTTAAATGTGATGAACGTGTGTATTGAAATTAATGAACACATTATTGTAGAAATTAATTTACACGTTAATGAAAAGTACGAGATCTGTAACTGAAAAGTAATTTATGTTAATGACATGTAAGAAACGTAAACGTATTAAACATTAAGCGTTAATAGTATTAGGCTTAATTAAAATATTATTAATATTCGTAAATGTAAAAGTACATTAAATTTCATTGATATGTACATTAATAGTTATTTCAATTACGATTAATTAAATGTCATTTATAAAAGTATATTAAATTTCATTACACTTAATTTTTCAGTTACTGTAAACTTAAATTTCATTAATATGTGCATTAATAGTCCTTTCAGTTACAGAGAAATTAAACTTTATTCACCAATGTACATTAAAAGTTAATGAAATTTAAGAACATTTCTAACAGTGTATATAGCAGCTTTTAATATGTACTAATCTAGTGCAGTACCTTTACCAACCTTTTTCATAACACATTAGTAGGTGAATGACGAGTCAAATTTCTCGAGGTACATTATTAGGTGCAGACGCATTAACATTCAGCAGATCTTTTATCAGATGCCGCTAATATAGCATTCAGAAATGAGAAACTAAGTTCTAAAATGTTTATTTTATTATTTTAAAAGTGATTTTATTGTAATGAAGATATCACTTTGGTTAAAATGAGAAACACAATTTAAATATGTAATTTTCACAATTTTTAAAACATTTATTACTTCGCACCTTATTCTTTTTTGTTTAATAAAATATAAATAAGAGTTCAGGTAGGACTAATGAGAGTCATACGCTGTTGTAAGAGCGGAGAGATAGAAGAAGCAGATAATCCTCAGGTATTGCTGGTTATCTTCAATTTATTTCGAACGTTTCTGCTCCTTTTGGAATCATCCTCAGTGAATATAAAATCAGCAATCTTCCATTAAAAGCAAGTCGCTTGCAGATTGCCAGAAATGCAGCATACATTACACTAAATAAAATTATCATTCCAAAGTAAGGAAAACTATCAAAAATATTAAATTAAATGACTCACCTCAATGGAAAACAATAAAAAAACGAAGCTCAGGAATAACGATTCACATTTATAACATTGAGTAAAAAAGTTACACTGTATACTAGATATATATCGTTCTTCTGACTAAGAATTCGTGTATGTACGACATGGCGTGTCATTTAAAATTGAAACATTACGGACAAAGGGGATTAACAACAAGCATTGAAAATAAATACAACTAAGAGTGTCAGTCAATATAACACAGTACGATTATCATTTTTGTTTAAATGTGTCCAATAAGGAGGTATACGCGCGCGCGCGAGTGGTGTAAACATTCTGTGTCCATTTTGAAATTAAGTTCATTCTTCTGCATATAAATATGAGATATTTCGGAATTTAATCGTTTATTGAGAAATCTTTCTTTGTCAAGAATCTGGACATTCTCCCAAACGAAATCATGGTTACGACAAAGTCGATGTTCTGTGATCACTGATTGGTTTCTTTTTTATTTATTTCTAAATATTTTGGCTTATTTGTACCTTCTCTAAAATGGTCGTGACTATTTGGGTATCTTTTGCAATATGCTAATGTGCTGTGACATACTGGTTGAAAAACCCTTATCTAATATAATGCAAATGACCGAATTCGCATATAAATTTACATACGTTTATCTTTTCCTTGCCAATCGTTCCGTTTTTTTTATTTTTTGGCGCTTGTTAGATCGCTTGCCTGCTCGTCCGCAATTATTGATCATCGGCTCTTTGCGTTGACAACGATCGTTACTGTCTTCGATGAACAATGATCGAAAGACGTAACGCTTCATCGGAAATATCACAACGTCCGATTCCGCCAAGTCATAACGCCACAACACTCGTCGTTTCCTGCGTTTCTCAATCTTTTTCGCAAGGCGCTTAAAGCGAGAATGTCATGATGTGGTTGCAATAAATTTGCACTTTTTATACATATCGACACGCATAGTCGACGATGACCCAGTCAGATTGTAGATACGTACTCATGCATATTTAAGCGCGCTTGCATAAAAATATTCGTCCCCTTCTTGCATCACAACAATCGCCGGTTCGAATGCGTGCGTATATGCGTGTGTGGTTAAGTTTGATTAAAATGATTGTGCAAGATTATAATAGATATTAAATTACGAAACAGGTTATTCTTGAGACACTTATTCCTCATTCATCCCTTATTTGGATTCGCAAGCACAAATCTAAATAGAATGCTGAGGTAGCACGTAAAGCGTTTGCGCACGCGTCGCATTTTGTATAAGAGCGAGAGAGAGAGAGAGAGAGAGAGAGAGAGAGAGAGACGCCACGATTAACAAGTTGGTATGACGTTTCTCTTTATTACTACTATTATTAGAAAAAGGCAAGCTTTTTCACTTGTTAAGGAGCAAGAGGGAGAGAGATAAAAAAGCGCTTATTAGTGTATAAGATAATTAATATTCTAGGACAAAGGCTGCGTTCAGCAGAAAAAGCAGCTTTGCAACTGTTGTAAAATTCTTTAATATAATTGATCTTGCTCTTGGTTCCTTACTGAATCTAAATGTATAAACCAATATTCATGAATTTTACAACAGTTGCAAAGCTGCTTTTCTGCTAAACGCAGTCAAGCTTTCTAAGAACATAAAAAGATAACGAATAAAATAGGAAAGAAAACAGAAAAACAGTAACAACAGTAATAGGTAATACAAAATAAAACAAAAATACGGAAACAAAAAACAAGAAACGGAGCGCTCGTGTATTCAACAATAAAAAAATCTATAAACGAGCAAATAAGATGTATATTTAATAATAACTTTTAACGTTATAAATAAATGGGTTTATTTTGGCTTACTTAACCATTTTGAGTCATTATAAAAAATTATAATCCATAAAACGCAAATCTCAAATAATATTAAATGATACTAAATCACACGAGGCACACCACAACATTTGTTACAACGATCTGAGTACAAATATATGAGTTCATGATTCATTATTGACATGTAGACATAGACTGAGTCGAATATTAAAATACAGAGTACCTACACTGTTAGAAATGTTCTTAAATTTCATTAACTTTTAATGTACATTGGTGAATGAAGTTTAATTTCTCTATAACTGAAAGGATTATTAATGCACATGTTAATGAGATTTAAGTTTACAGTAACTGAAAAATTAAGTGTAATGAAATTTAATATACTTTT
>NW_017295761.1:173498-175095 GCF_001594075.2 Trachymyrmex cornetzi | reverse complement strand
CTTAATGTTTAATACGTTTACGTTTCTTACATGTCATTAACGTAAATTACTTTTCAGTTACAGATCTCGTACTTTTCATTAACGTGTAAATTAATTTCTACGATAATGTGTTCATTAATTTCAATACACACGTTCATCACATTTAAGACTACTGTAATTTAGTTTTTATTTACATTATTCATTACATTTAATTTCGTGCATAACCACATGCTTCCTTTACATATTAATTAAAATTCATTGAGAAATTTCTAACAGTGCAGGCAGAGGGGCCTAAACTAAGTCGAAAAGTCCTTAATAATTATGAATACTTAAATTTGTTAAACATTGAGAATATATAACCTAATAAAGGGAAAACGTTTATTATTATGTGACAAGTTTTATCGGTTTAATAATTTAACACTAACACCTAAACTCTGGCTCATAGCTCCTCATTTTATTAATTTTTAATTATTATTTTAAGTATTGAACCTTGTACTGTTACTTTAATTTTAAATATATTTTTCCTGTGCTATTAGAAGATTTCGTTTAGCTAAGAAAGACGGAGGACAATCACGCATAGTTCAGAGCGAGGATCCAGCATCACGCGCCGCTCGCGCTGGTGCGTAGCCATTGCTGCTTATAGTAAACAACTCGCGCGCTTAGCAACCATGACTGGGTAGCTGAGTGGCCATTTCTCGCCATGCGTTTAGATTTGGCGGTAGGCCGGACTTATTCAGCAATTTTTAATAATTAATTTCTCGTTAACTATTGCGAAAATTACAAAATGGTACATGAAAATTATTATTGAATAATGAAAATACATTTTTTTTTATTTAATTATGTATAAAATTTCTTTATGTGCAAGTTATGTTGATTTAACATTATATATAATCTTATTTCAAGATTTGTATTTTGAAAAAAAAAAGATAATCTCAAAATAAGAATTTTTTTTCTGTATACTAATCTAGTGTATAGTACGAGTGGCCGACTCACTATTAATCTATATAGCGTTGGCGCAGCCGACGCTGCGATACCCTGTGTCGCTTTCCTTGACTATTTTCTGTACTTTCACTCATAATTGCAGCGATGCTTAATAACAAATTAGTTTCCTCGTGTTTCTTTCCGAGTGTGTGACTATGATTCGACCGCGAAGGAAAGCGGGCGCACGATCGGAAACTTCGGATTTCCGACAATGATTCAACTACATTTTGCAACGTGATTGCAACGTTAATGGTGATACTCACCATTGAAATTAAGGTCGGGGGTCTATCTCTTCGGGACACTCTGTATTACGTGGCAGGAAGCCGCATAAATAAATATATCATCATGGCTGTATAATCGCAGGGCTTATTACGAAATAATATCAAGTTCTGTTGAGTGTCGAGGGAATATGAAATAGCTGTGTTGACTATACTTACCCAGTAAATAAGAAACATTAAATCAACATTTCGAAGTATTTATTTTATATGAATTTTATCAATATTTTTATGTATATAATAGTTTATCCCAGATAGCAAGTTTCCCGCATGTTGCTATAAATTTGATACAAATTGCGTCGCCTGAGTTTCCATCTTTTTTGAGGAAAGCGGCTTCCGATTTTGCTTATGATATTGGCGGG
>NW_017295761.1:169355-172655 GCF_001594075.2 Trachymyrmex cornetzi | reverse complement strand
CTCTCTCTCACTTTTATTCTTATATTTTTTCTACAACGCAACATCTTTCCTACTCGAATGACGGAAAGAGTGTCACTACGTTGTATGTCGTTACCTGATGCACACTAATGCGTAGTCTATCCATATAATGATGCGTTCGGGGAGACTCTATTAGCGCTATTTCTGTTATTCTATCTTCGTTGTTTATTAGACGTAAAATAAGGATAGAAATCCTTATTTTACGTCTTAATAATGACACACCTTAAATGTAAGATCAGTGGACACAGAAAAATGTGACGTTTTTTTATTTACTGTTATAAAAAGTTATAAGTTATAAGTCCAGGACTCCGATACATCGCTATACGTTCCTGCGATCACTAATTAGAATAACCGTACGCATACGCACTCGCGCCATTTTCCCTCGGTAACTAATGCGTGCTCTTTTTGACCGGTACACTGGTCACATTTAACGTCACATAAAATGGAATTGCGGAATATCGGAGTACTTAATGAGTATTGGTGTGGATAACGGTGCGGGAGAACATCGCGCGAGCAAGAAAACACAGTTCATCTCGTTCCACGTGCGCGCCACATGGATCCGCCATGAGCGGTAACGTAGCGCGGCGAGAGGAGGTGAGGTAAAACTTCGGATGGATGTGGCTGAAGAGAGCGAGGTGACACTCGGCGAGTGGAGCGTCTGCGCACCTGGTGGCCTGGCGTGGCCGTTTCGAAATTTTGTGCCTTTCCTTTCCTTCGCCGTGTATAGTCGATTTTCCTCGGCACGATAACTATGTTTTGTCGTCGATGGGAGAGTGAAGCGGCAATCGATGAAAATTCGCAAGCTAAGAATCTCTCTCACTTTACCGCGCTTTCCCATCCTTAAGTAACTTTCAACTTTCATGTTTTTCTTCTCGTTTCCGAACGTAGATTTATTCTTTAGTTAAATTTTTTGCATCTTTCCTCCTTTCATATTGGAGAGGAAAAGGGATAAGATGAATTGTACATATGCCAGAAGTGCAGCTAAAAAAGAGACAGATTTTCGTTAAATATCTTCCATTTTTCCCCTTCGCCATTTCTCTTTTTTGCGCTTGGTTTCTTTATCTCTCTCTCTCTCTCTCTCTCTCTCTCTCTCTCTCTCTCTCTCTCTCTCTATATATATATATATATATAATCCATCCTCCTTTTTTGTTTTGTAGCAACCGAGCAAGCAGGTACTCAATTGTCCCCTTTTTCCCCCTTGTCCGCCTTCTTCAGATGGCTCGATTCTAAATACAGCAATATTTTCTTGAACGACATCTATAGCGTAGTATTTCGGAAATTCGCGCTAGCAGCAAGGAGTAAATAATATATTAGCAACAAACGATACACTCAGGTTAACATGGTGATACGGGTACTTCTCTCTCCCTCTCTCACTCCCTCTCTCTCTCTCTCTCTCTCTCTCTCTCTTTCTCTCTGTTCGTATTTCTTCCTTATTCGCGGTAAATCCGATTTTCGAATACTCATTATTTTCACTCGTGCACTCGCTCTAATTCAGCGCATTACTTTAGCACAAAAAGATTCTGCCGAATGTTGATGTGTTAATTTTCACTGTTTTTGTATCAGTGAATATTCTTTCGCGGTGCGCAACAGGTTCTCCTCTTTCTCCGTTTTCCTTGCTGTTCTCGTTTGGTTCCCGTACACGGCTCGACATGAGCGTACCCGTACACCTGTCCAACTCGTTATTAACTCACACAGATCTCGAAATTCTGCTAGATATTTGTTTCATTATTTGCTTTACGTAGGAACGAGAGAAAAAGAGAAATTGTTTCATGGTGTATAACAAGTGTTTGTCTCTTTCTCCTCCTTCTCTCTCTCTCTCTCTCTCTCTCTCTCTCTCTCTCAATGTCTGAATGCTCGATATCTTCTCGCACACCGGCGTAACTCGTCATTATCGTTGGTTGAAATTCCGCGTGATATTAATTCGTTTTTGCTGTTTGCTCGATAAGAACGCCTTCCGTACGGCGTGCAATATCTAAACATTTCCTTCTCTCTCTCTCTCTCTCTCTCTCTCTCTCTCTCTCTTTCTTTTCCCCTCTTTTTCTCACTGTAAACTGTAAGACACCTGAGCGGGCCAGGCGCTCCAGCCAACGAGAGAGAGGGGCCGCGTCGACGCGCAGTCGCCAGGTGAGGCAACTACGACGTGATTGTCTTGTTACGCTCGGTCGGGAAACGCACGGTCAGTGCTGCACAGAACCTTGCGACTTTCGACGGCGCTCCGTCCGCGAGCGACCGAGGGGAAAGAGCGAGAAAAAGAGAAACGGGGAGCATCGAAGTATCGTCCGCTGCCGCCGTCAGATCCATAACCTCAAATCGCCCCGAGAAAGAGAGAGAGAAGAGAGGGGGAGAGAGAGAGAGAGAATATGTCGTGCGTGGCGAATAATCAGTGAGCGATCAGTGATAGGGACGCTCCGGCGTCGGGACGTCGCGCGAGTGCGTCAAAAAGCAGCAATAACGGAAGAGCAAGGAAGAGAGAGAAATCAGACTCGGGGCAGGAATCCATTTTGGAGCCGCCAGGTGCGCTCCTACGGGAACGATGACGGGAACGAGAATGGGAGGAACTGGGGGAGGAGGAGGAGAAAGTAATTCGCAAAATATCCTGGTCACTCTGTACGTGGCGACCGCCGGCCTTCAAGGAAATGCGCTCGGCTCTGACGAAGAGGAGATCACGCTGCTCGTCTACGTGCTCATCGATGAGCTGCAGAATAAGGTAAGGTAACGACGAAGAGAAACAGACGGACGAAAAAGAGGAGAGAGTGAGTGAGAGAAGGGGAAGGAGAGGAAAGAGAGAGAGGGGGGGAGGGAGGGAGGCGGGGGAGAGGGAGAGGGAGAGAGAGAGAGAGGGGAGAGGGAGAGGGAGAGAGGGGGGGGATCGCGCTCGAGGCGGAAGTAGTTTGCCACGGACGAGTTGATTCTGGGCTCGAGATTCGCATCCCTGGAATCATCACGTCCATTAAGCTGGCACAGCCACTTCAGCACAATCAAACGCGACCTATACTATATTTTTTTGCTATTTTTTTTACTAATTTTTTGCTCTATTCCCGATTTTTTTGCTCCAGCCAATTCGCTAAAACCCATGGTTGTGCTAGCTTAAGACCAAAGTTAGCACAGTCACAAAGAAAAAAAGCAGCAAATGAAAAATCAAGTACATATTCTTGAAGAGCTAGGGTAACTGTCCCAATTACTGTGCCTGTCCCTATTAGTGTGCTTTTGTATTTCGATAAGTCATAAAGAAAATTAGCACGACTAAATAAGAAAAAATATTTTTTCTTGTTAAGTTAAATT
>NW_017295761.1:168395-168972 GCF_001594075.2 Trachymyrmex cornetzi | reverse complement strand
TATTTTTGTCAAAAACATTATAAAGTATTAACATTTTTTAAATTAAAGAAATATTAGAAGAAAAAGAAATAGTTGAAAAACCGATATTGATTGCAAGCAAATAAAATTAAAGCTACAATAGTTAATAATTAATTCAGTAATAAGCAAGTTGGCTAAAAGGCACATTAATAGGGACAATTACCCTATTTTTTTGCTAATTTTTTGCTCTATTCCTGATTATTTAGCTCATTGTTTAAGTCGAAAAATTCGACCAAGAGTGTGGCTGTGCTGGCTCGCGTGCAAGAGTAAAGTACCTTAAAGCAATTAATTGCTCAGCTGATTTTGGTGTCAAAATGTTTCTAGATTTAATTGCTCTAAGAATATAGCAAATCGGAATTTTTTGCTCACTGTTTAAGTCGAAAAATTGCTTTAAGGTACTTTACTCTTGTACTTTACTCTTGTACGCGAGCCAGCACAGCCACACTCTTGGTCGAATTTTTTGACTTAAACACTGAGCAAAAAATTCCGATTTGCTATATTCTTAGAGCAATTAAATCTAGAAACATTTTGACACCAAAATGAGCTGAGCAATTAATTG
>NW_017295761.1:160865-168133 GCF_001594075.2 Trachymyrmex cornetzi | reverse complement strand
TTAGCAAAAAAATAGCCCTTCAAGAATATGTACTTGATTTTTCATTTGCTGCTTTTTTTCTTTGTGGCTGTGCTAACTTTGGTCTTAAGCTAGCACAGCCATCGGTTTTAGCGAATTAGCTGGAGCAAAAAAATCGGGAATAGAGCAAAAAATTAGCAAAAAAATAGCAAAAAGATGTAGTATAGGTCGTATTTGATTGTGCTGAAGTGGCTGTGCCAGCTTAATAGACGTGGAATCATCCTCTGCTGAGAATTATCAAGCTAATGTCAGTTTTTACCGATGTAAATTTACTTTATTCTCGATTTAACTTATTTTTTTACCTTCTTCCAATTCTAAGAATTAGAGAAAAAGATAAAGAGTAAATTAAGTTGAGATTAAAGTTAACTGATAAAAACGGAGACATTCCTGTTTTCGGATCCTCCGAACTTTCGAAGCTTCGATTTAAATTATGAACGCTATAATTAACTTATATTGTTGTTTCAGTTCTATCAATATGTTTAGTTGCTTTCCATTTACACACAAGTGAAACTGAGTCTGAAGTGAGCTGAGTATTTTATACTCAGATTAATGACGTTGCTACTTGCTTACTTTGGTAAAAAGTTATCACATGTCAACACAGGTTCATAACCTCACTTTGAATTGAGTTTACGAGATTCACTAAAGCACACGGTCTCGATCTTGTGCAGATTATGGGTAAAAACTCAGTTGAATCTCACTTGTCAGAATGCAAAAGGAACGCGCATTCAACTGAGTTATGACGTCATAAGTGAGAATTATCTGAGAATCGGTGTAAATGGAAAGCAGCTTTTATTAGCTTTAATCCCAGTCTAACTTATTTTTTTCTCTAAATTTCTTGGAGTGAAATCTCACTTCAAAAGAGTGGCAATGTTGCCATTATTGAAAAAAGTGAAAATATTTGCGCTCTTGAATAAAAATAGCAAATTTTCATTCTTTTTTTCTGTAGTGAGATTTTTACTCTTTTGGTATGCGATTTACTCCAAAGGAAAGATATCTCATTCCTCTTTTGGAAAGAAATGTTACTCCAAAAGAGTGAAAATTCAAGAGAACAAAATGTTTTCACTCTTTTTCAATAATGGCAGCACTTTAATTCTTTTAGAGTAAGATTTCACTTCAAATTTAGAGGAATTTAGAGAAATTTAGAGAGTTCTTCTTATCTTCTTCTAATTCTAAACATTAGAAAAAGTTGAAAAATTAAAATTAAAAATATCTATTGAAATGGGCTACGAGCCAACGAGATATATTTCGACTGTATTTTATAGAATAAACCTAAGTATCGTATGTGATCGATATACACAAGTACAATAAATTATCTATAAATTCATGTATTCTGTAATAAAAATAATAAATAACCTATATAATCAAAATAAACAACCGTTTCGACACTAGTTGTGTCATTTTCAATATTGTCAACTTGTTATTTAAAAATTTATGGTTTAATCCATCTAAAATTCATAAAAAAATAAACCGAAATTAAAATTAACATTTGTAAAAATGAATCTAAATCGCTGAAGGAATTAAATCATTTAAGCCTTGATCGGACTCTGATTACTTTAATCATCGACTGACTTGTCGAGCAATGTGTGTTAACACGGACAGAATCGTTCGTTGTTCAACAGGAAACGGAGAGATTCAATCAGGGATATAATGAGATTGTATTAAGTTGGGTATACACACGAATATACCTATGAATGAACGTCGTATGAAGACCGAAAGCTTGTTGTTTTTGTTGTATAAATGTCACACAAGTTTAATTACTATACGTAAGACGTAACATCACCCGAATCTGATCGAACGCTAATATTCGATGCAATTAAGAAAAAGAATAAATTGTTTACAAATACAAATATAAATTCGAGTATTCGCGTTTGCTGTTCGTTCAGTGTTCGTTTGCCAAGTGTATACCGAGCTTTAGTTCCGCGAGCAGCCCATCCATCGGTTGATTGTCATCAAAATAGCTTCAAATGATAAAATATAATAGCTCCAAAATGATTATTAAAAGTTACTTTTCGCGTCATTATTCATTTTAATGTAATTTTTGATGTTAACCTGTTGTCGCTAACATAACCTGCATGGAAAATTTTCCTCTTTCTTTTAATCTTGCAACGCAAAACCCAGACACAGCACACAATATTTACAAAATATTTATAAAATATTTATAAATATTTGTAAGGCTTATTTTAAATATTTTTGTAGTCTTAGATTGCATAGATCATAAAATTTATTATAAATTATGAAATGTTGATTGTAAATCTTGTAATAAATGCTATGGAAATACTTAATAAAACATTATAATTCAAATAAGAAATACTTAACAAAAATATTTATTTATATTTACCATAAATATTACATTAAACACAATATTTAATCTACCTTTTAATAATATTTCGAATAAAGCTTTATATAAAATATATATATGTATAAAATATTTATATAACATTTCAAAAATATGAATAATAATAAATATTTATCATAAATATTCTGTGCTGTCTGGGAAAGACACACTGAGAAAAAATTGTTAATTTTAAAAAGCATTAATTGATTCGACTATAAATACGACGGTCAGAGACCTCTGTGAAGCTGGACCCACTTTTTCAAAAAATTGAAAAAATAAGTAGAGTTCTGGTTGCCCCCTCAAGAGTTCTAGAGTTCTCTATCAATTTTAGAAATAATTCCGTCAATTAAAGGGGTGAAAACACCATTTGAAATATCGGGGGGGTCAACTTCACGATTCTGAAACTTTGAAGGGCTATAACTTCTTTACCATTCATTTTAGAACTTTCATCCATATAGAACAATCGATAGAACTCTTTGGGGGGCAAACAGAACTCTCAAGAAAATAATGGATTTCGAAAAAAAATTTTTTTCAAAAAAAATTAATTTTTTTGTTTTCGATCTCAACTGTTTCATTATTAAGGATTATCGTTAGAACTCTTTGGGGGGCTGTCAGAATTTATTACAGGATGCCGAAAAATCTAAAAAAAGTTTTTTTTTCAATAATTAATTTAAAAAAAAATTTTTTTTTTGGAAATCTATTATTTTCTTGAGAGTTCTGTTTGTCCCCCAAAGAGTTCTAACGATTATGCTTAATAACCGATGCGCTGAAACCGATATTTAAAAAGTTCTAGGGCTTTAAAGTTTCAATTTTTGAAATTTTTCAAAGTCCACGCGGGTAAAATATTTTTTTCGGAAATCCATTATTTTCTTGAGAGTTCTGTTTGCCCCCCAAAGAGTTCTAACGATTATCCTTAATAACCGATGCGCTGAAACTGATATCTAAAAAGTTCTGGGCCTTTGAAGTTCCAATTTTTGAAATTTTTCTAACAAGTAACCCTACCCAAGTGTCATTCACCGATTTTTCTGAAACTTGGCATGGTATTAAAACATCGAAAAATATTTGACGCGTATTTTTTTATATCGGCCCGTTTTGCATTTTAAGGGTAGAAAACACCCTTTTTCAATTAAGGGGGATGAAATCGATATCTCAGAAAGTACTTATTAAATTTTCATGAAACTTGTTACTCGGAGGTTTTCGAGGTCGCTGATTACGAAAATGATGTCAGATTTCCAAAATTCAAAATGGCGGATCCAATATGGCGGACGAAAAAACTAAAAATCGATGGAATTTTCATAAAACTTGTTACTCGGGGGTTTTAGAGATCGCTGATTACGAAAATGATGTCAGATTTTCATAATTCAAAATGGCGGATCCATTATGGCGAATGAAAAAATTAAAAATCAATCAAATTGTATCCAGTAAAATAATTAAATTCGTGATTCAAAACACATAACGATAAACGAAGAAATGTTGGAAGAATCTCGTTTAAGGAGGGTCGATGCCGTAATATTAGTTCATCGAAAAATATTTTTTATATTGCGTTTATGATATAAAATATCATTTTTAACGATAAAGGGGATGAAGGGGAAAAGGTATCTTTTTCCTGAAAAAAATTTGAACTCGGCAAAATTCATTCTATTAATACTTGTTATTTACTACTGAAATTTTCTTCATAAAAAATATTTAAACATTTTTAATAATTAACGAATTTCAATGAATGTTTGCTTAATTTCATAAGAATTTGATTTTTTACAACTTCTCTGAATAAACTTCCCTAAATTTAGTTTGTAACTTTTAATTATTAAACATATCACAAAAAAAAAACAGTAATGTTTTTTAAACAAATCCCTATTTTTAACATTTGACATTAAAATTTGAAATTTTTTTCAGACAAGTTGTAAATAATCATTTTCTTAAGAATGTAATCCCTCGTTCATAAAACTCCGGTAATTATTAAAAATTTTTTAATATTATTTATGAAGAAAATTTCAGTAGAAAATAACAGGAATTAATTAAACGAATGTTTCTGGTTTTACATTTTTTTGGGGGAAAAAGGGGCCTCTCTCCTTTCAGCAATATCGTTAAAAATGATATTTACGTGCACAAATGCATTATAAAAAATATTTGTCGATGAACTGATTTTAGGGCATTAACCCTCCTTAATACGTTTCAAACAAATTGGATTGTTTTTTAATTTTTTCGTCTGCCATACTGGATTTGCTATTTTGAATTTTCATACTCTGACATCATTTTCGTAATCAGCGACCCCGATAACCCCTGAGTAACTAATTTCAAGTAAATTCGATTGATTTTTAATGTTTCGTCCGCCATATTGGATCCGCCATTTTGAATTTTGAAAATCTGACATCATTTTCGTAATCAGCGACCTCGAAAACCTCCGAGTAACAAGTTTCATGAAAATGTAATAAGTACTTTCTGAGATATTGATTTCATCCCCCTTAATTGAAAAAGGGTGTTTTCTACCCTTAAAATGCAAAACGGGCCGATATAAAAAAATACGTGTCAAATATTTTTCGATGTTTTAATACCATGCCAAGTTTCAGAAAAATTGGTGAATGACACTTGGGTAGGGTTACTTGCAAGTCCACGCCGGTAAAACATTTTTTTCAGAAATCCGATACTTTTTTTAGAGTTCTGGTTGACCCCCAAAGAGTTCTAACGATTATCCTTATTAACCAATGCGCTGAAACCGATATCTAAAAAGTTTTTGGTCTTTGAAGTTTCAATTTTTGAAATTTTCTAAGTCTATGCAGGTAACCTCAAAAGCTCTAGAACTTTTTAGATATCGGTTTCAGCGCATCGGTTATTAAGCATAATCGTTAGAACTCTTTGGGGGGCAAACAGAACTCTCAAGAAAATAATGGAATTCCAAAAAAAATATTTTACCGGCGTGTACTTAGAAAAATTTCAAAAATTGAAACTTTAAAGCCCTAGAACTTTTTAGATATCGGAAAAATTTTTGGATTTCCGAAAAAAAAATTAAAAAAAAATTAATTATTGAAAAAAAAACTTTTTTTTAGATTTTTGGCATCCTGTAATGAATTCTGACAGCCCCCCAAAGAGTTCTAACGATAATCCTTAATAATGAAACAGCTGAGACCGAAAACAAAAAAAATTAATTTTTTTTGAAAAATTTTATTTTCGAAATCCATTATTTTCTTGAGAATTCTGTTTTTTACATATCCCAGGAGATCCACTCTAAATTTTAAGTTAAAGTAACTCATTCATCTTGTGTTATTTATTAATTAATTAATAATGTTAAATAATTGACACAATACTTTACATTTATATTTGTTATTTTGACTTTAAGGGTGATTTAAAACTAACATATAAAATAAGTAGAGTACATAGAAGAGTAGTTGCAGTAACTCGTAAGAAAATGTTAATAAAACATTCTTGTTCGTATAATGTGAATGAAAAAATTCTTAGATATTAAATTGACTGTGAGATATATAGATTAATTGAAACAATTGTATTAAAAACATTCAAAATAATATTCCATTTTTAATTGACATACGCAATTGTTAAGTTAGAAAGGTGACATGAATCTAACACATCAAAATGTTACAAAAATCATAACATATCAGTTGTATGTTTATTTTACATTAAAGTAATAATCAAAATGTGGTAACACAAGAAAAATTCTACATATGGACGTACGATTTTTTACTGTGTATACATTGGAATACAATTTTAGGTGGTGCCCTAGAAAAATAATCAAATGTCAAAAAAGAAAGACCCGTCGGCGTATATAGCGGAGTTACCCTAATTATTTATTTTTATTTTTTAATCATTAACAATACACCTAATTGTTTAAATGAGACGTATAAAGTCTCAAACGATGCAGAAAAGCAAAACACACATATTAAAAAAAAAAGGAAAGTCCTTTAGGCTGATTTTTGTGGAAAATACGCTTAAAAACTGACGTTGAGAGTGAGGGGGTAACCACTAGCTGAAATATTGTCTCGCAGATTACATGACATCATATGATTTCATCTAATTACAAATAATTTTTTTCACTACATATAAAGTCATTTGGTAAAATACGAATTTATTTAATATTATACAATGATTTATTGTGGTTGCATATGTAATTATCGGATTATACATAAAGATTTCATATAAATTTTATAATGATTTCGAGGATTGTCCCACGATTACATTAAGTGGTTACCTCCTCGGTTGAGAGTGTAATATAAGGGAACTCAAATGTTCAAAGAGCTGTCGGCACAGATTTCCGTTGCCTGATCGAGCTGAAATTTGACAGGAATTATTTTTTTTGTGAATTGGAACCATTTTGAGAGGTGCTGCGGGAAGAATTCGAAAAAAAATTTTTCTTCAGAAGTAAAGATTTTAATATACATATATATGTATAGGTATATATAGGGTAAACTTGAGTAATGCCCGTTTCCACCAATGTAGATTAACTTTAATCTTGGTTCAACTTAGGGCCTGCGCACAATAGAAGAACAAGAATTAGATATTAAGATTTCAACCTATCAGAAACCGTGTATTCCGATGTAATCAGTTTCTGATAGGTTAAAATCTTAATATCTAATTCCTGTTCCTCTATTGTGCTCAGGCCCTTACTCTTTGTCTTTTTTTAATATTTAGAACTAGAGAAAGACGAAGAGTAAGTTAAACCGAGATTAAAGTTAACCTACATTGGTGGAAACGGGCATAAGACGACCATCTTTAAAATGCAAAAAAATACTTGAGGTTAAGATGGCCATCTTTTTCCGTCATAAGAATTGCCATCTTAACCTGGATGCAAGTTTACCCTATTATATGTATATATACTTATGTATATACAATATATTTATATATACATATAGGGTAAAATCAGGGATTATGGCATAGGCTACTAATATGGAATAGTGGCTTATTTTTT
>NW_017295761.1:156567-160403 GCF_001594075.2 Trachymyrmex cornetzi | reverse complement strand
TATATAAATAAACAAATTTGGACTTTATTTATTGTGTTATTTATTACTATGGTCAAAATTTCATCGGTATTCCATATTACATCCCATTTTTTAGACCCCCCATTTTCTCACTTTTGACTTTTTTGTTAATATTGACGTTGGACTTAAATTTTGGCGACTTTTATTTATTGGATGTTGTATAGCTAACATATTCCTCAAGAGTTCTGTGTAAATTTAAAGTCTTCATATGCATTTATATCGGAGCAATGTTAATTTAAAAAAAGCTATTCCATAATCCCTGCTTTTACCCTATATGTATACCTATACAGGGTGTTTTCAAATTCGCGCCCGCGAAGTACAAGACGTCATACTTTACGCGAAAAGAAACAATTTTTTCCTTTTGCAAAATTGCGTCTGATAAGTAGTTTTTGCAGGAGAACAGGTTGAAGTTGTTCGAGTAAACGCCAAAATTAATTATCGAATGTAATTTTACTACAGGAAAAAGTTGTATGTTTTAGCACAAAAAACAAATTTTCTTTTAGCAAAATTGCGTCCGATAAGTAGTTTTTGCATGAGAGCAGGTTGGAGTCAACAAATAAACGCAAAAATTATTTATTGGATGCAATTTTGTTAAAAGAAAAAGTTGTTTGTTTTAGCATAAAGTATCACGTCTTATACTTCGCGGGCGCAAATTTGAAAACACCCCTTATATGTATATATACATAAACATATATGTATATATGTACATACGTACATATACATATATGTATATATATATCGCCCCTATATAGAAAGATACAGTAAAATTTAATTACTCGTATTTACGAATCACTAATAGGATAAAAGGCATAATATGATGAGATTTCTCAGTGAAAAAATTTTATCCCCTTTTTTCGATAAAATAATGATGAGATGATGCACAGTGGGATAGATTGTCGAAAAAGTGGCTAAAATTCACGAAGTTTGATTATATTTATCAAAAGCTACATTTATAAGTTTTTTATATCGCTGAATCCGAATCTGAGATCAGAATTATAAAATTCATAATGGTGGATTCCATTTGGCGGACAAAATTACAAAAAGTAATCATACTTTAATATTGGCTTGTATTTATAGGTTAGATCGCTGAACACGAATCCGAGATCAAAATAACAAAATTCAAAATGGCAGATGCATGCGGCGGAATACAATTTTCAAAATTGATCGAAATTGCGTACAATTTTATTTTTAATGGGATTTCAAATTAAATTGATGACTAGGTGAGTCAAGTTTATACAATTTTTTGCATTGTTTATTTTTTAATATTTTTTTCTACATTTTATTTTAGAATTCATGAGGTTAAATTAACTTAATTAAAAAAAAATCAATTTTGAAAATTATTATTCAATTCAAATTAGAATATCGTAATTTTTTAAAATCAGTATTCTAACAAAACAGTTATAATGTGGATATCAAATAAATTTTATATTTTATTTGTAAAATTAAGTTTATATATATAATAGAATAAAAAATATTATTTTTATATAGACATTACCTTTTTTTTTTTACAATTTAAATCTTACAATGTAAACTTATAAATACAAATCAATATTCAAATATGACTACTCTTTGCATTTTTGTCGGCATATTGGATGCGCCATTTTAAATTTTGCAATTCTGACCTCGGATTTGGGATTAGCGACATAAAAAACTTATAAATATAGTTTTTAATAAGTATAATCTAACTTTTTGAATTTTAGCCATTTTTTCGGCAATCTGTAATGGTCAACTTAATTTGCTTATTTCTTCATCAAAAATTAAAAGTGGCAAATAATCTTATCTTAGTCCACATCACAAAAAACATAATGACAATTTATAACTTTAATTATGAAGTGGAATTTCGGGGAACTTTTGATTCAAAGAGTATGTTTATTGTCATAATTTTTTTAAACGTGCGTACGAGAAGAAAGTGATAGATTTTAAAATCGTGCGAATATTCAAACTTATTTCATACATAATATCAATTTTATACTAATTCCGATGAGAAAAAAGCACTATAACATTTAAATTATTATAACATTAGGAACAAGTTTCCTCAGATTATTTAAAAAGTTCTTATCAAATAATAACATAATTTTTTCATTTGAAATTTTCTGGTTAATTGAGGGCAGTCATCAAAACATTATACAATTTTGCGAATCACTTCTCCAAATAATTTTATTTCTGAAAAAAAATATGCAGTGTTTAAACTGTGCCGTTTGTTTTTGGCCACTTTTACCCATCTTCCAGCTCACTATGCGTCATATTAAATCCGCCATTTTTCATTTTCAAATTCTGATTTTGGATTTGTATTCAGTGACTCAAAAAACTTAAATATAACTTTGGTTAATATAATTTGATTTTGAATTTTGGCCACTTCAGCAATCTATTCCACTATCACACAAAGCACGCATTCGCTCCATTTTTTCTAAGAACATTTGATTATATCGAAATTTTCCATAAAAGGCGCAAAAAGGCGCATATGTAGATGATTGTACATATCGGCAACAGTGCATTGACATTTCATTTTTATGATTTAGAGGTGCATTGTAAGAAATTTCTGTTGTAAACTTCCAAAAGTGTTGGAAGTTTTTATCCAACAAAAATGTGTTGTAAATTTAAACAGTATTATATTGTGAAATTACAATAACATTTTGTGATAAAGTATATGCAGATCTCTAATACTCATGCGCGGCACGCCAGTTTTGTAAATTCACAACAAATTTCTATCGTAAATTTACAAATATTATGAAATCACAGCAAAACGTTATATGATTTGTAAATTTACTGCACATTTTTATCGTAAGGATATTGTAAATCACAAACATTTCTAACAGTGTGGGACATTGAATCGAAAGTTGACGTAACGTAATTTTATCGACATAATCTGCACAAATTTATGTGCAAATATCGATATTAAAACCAGATATTTCAATTCGTAATTACAATATCAACATAAATTGTTTTTAACTAGAGAACGTTTCTCTAAATATTAAAAAAAATAAAAATTTTCAAAAATTAAAAGTTGAAAATAAAATTAAAAAATATATTTTTTTTAATTTAAAATCTATTTAAATAAATAAAATTTAAAATCAAAAAGATTTAGAGAGTGAGAGTGCGGTGTGCGGTAGTTGAAGTGCAAATAGTGTGTAAAACACATTTTGATTCAACATAATTAAATCCATCGGATGTTCCGGTTTAATTCTTCGAGCCATCTTCAGCGTAAAAAAAATAATAACTTTACGCTTTTTAAATAAGTTATGTAAACATACGTACGTTATGGTTTCCCGCTGCGATGCATTCACGATGAGACTTTCGCCAACAATCGAAATCCACTTAATAGCACGGTATTTACACTGTCTGCAATTAAGTATAATGACGATTCTGTTACTGGTAGAACGGCGATGTCGCCTCTTTTGGACCCAAGCTTATGTAAATGTCCTCTCTACGTGTACCATAAGAAAGATTGTAAATCGATAAAAAAAAGAAGCAGCGAGATCCGCTTGATTCAGATTGTCGCGTCGGCGTCGGTCTAAAAGTCCTCAAGTTCATTGTGTAAATAATTATAGATGCGAGGACGCTTTTCTCTACTAAATCATAATAGATCCTAAAAATATTCGTAATGACAACGTGGTTTTTTATAACACGCAATCGTGATTGTGGTTTGCCTAATTCAAATCCGATTCTCTGATAAGAAGTATTCTATTTCTAAAACTCTTCTATAAGAGAATTATTTGATTAATTCTTTAGGGTAAAAGCAGGGATTATGGAATAGCTTTTTTTAAATTAACATTGCTCCGATATAAATGCATATGAAGACTTTAAATTTACACAGAACT
>NW_017295761.1:154709-155450 GCF_001594075.2 Trachymyrmex cornetzi | reverse complement strand
AAAAAATAAGCCACTATTCCATATTAGTAGCCTATGCCATAATCCCTGATTTTACCCTACGTGATGCTTTTTTATTAAACAACTTGTGTTTTTTTTATTTCTAGCGAATTAGCACGCAAGTTGTTTAATAAAAATACGCAACTGCTACAAAAATATATTTCTATAAATTCTCTTTGAGAAAAATTAAAGACAAAAAATATTAAAAATATTGAACACATATTAATAAGTATACAAGTTTAGCTGTGTTAGTTTTCTGTACGGATAGAATTTTCTCTTAGAATTTACCATGAAAAATCATGATTTTAAAAGACATAATAAAATTTTGGTAATTTTAAAATATGTTAAATAGTTTATGATTTTTTTATTGTTTCAAATAGAATAGATGCCAAGTAGTGCAATAAGCATAAAATATCTTAGGGGAGAGTTGGCTAAGTCGTACCGACGGTTAAATCATACCCCCATTGTATTTTCTAAACGAAACATTTTTTTTTAAAGATAATGATACTGATATGACGCTGGTAATATGGGTTAAGAACTATCATTTTTGTTTTGTCTTCGAGTCGTCTGTTTACGAGTGACATTCAAAATTAATTTTATTCGGTGTCTGATCTAAGTTTTGGTACAATTTACCTAAGGTGTTATCAGTATAAGGTGGGTAATTGAATTATAGTGTTCTTCATGGTTATAATTGATATTTCAACTCTTTTCGAGTATAGCATTAAATTAGTAAAATATTTGTAA
>NW_017295761.1:154223-154641 GCF_001594075.2 Trachymyrmex cornetzi | reverse complement strand
TTATATTGTACCGGTACGATTTTCGCAAGTGACGCGAGCGACCATGATTCCTTGCGGCTCGTACGCATTGATAGGTTATGTTTATGAGTTATAGGTATACCTATGAGTATCGGAGACGCGAATAATTATTAAAAGACATAACTCTGAAGAATATATAAGGACTCCGAAGAACAAGATTTTTTAAAGAATTGATTTTTACTGGCTTTCAACATTATTATAGGTACGAATACGCAATTTCTTAACATTTTTCCACACTTAATTTCAAGTTATAGGTTATGGAACGCAGTGAATAACAGAACGCAAAATCAAAATATTTCTACAAATGAGAGCTATGGCAGAGAACGAGACGTAACGAGACGTAACTTTCGTAGTCGTAACGTAAGGTAAGGCAGAGGAAAACGTAGCTGTCGTGGTCGCC
>NW_017295761.1:153612-153957 GCF_001594075.2 Trachymyrmex cornetzi | reverse complement strand
GAAAACTGTTTAAATAAGCGCTCAAGAAAGTGATTGCTTATCAACTATTGAGTCTTTCTATTAAATTTTTCTATAGAGTCTTTCTATTGAGTCTTTATTGAATCTTTTCTATTGTGACGGAAAAATCCGTAATTGATTTTATTTATAAAATTTATTTTGTCAAAATATCTGAGATTTTAATATTCTGAAATGTAGTGCAATGATAGCTTAAATCAATTTAAGTATTGCTTTTTACTTTGTTTTCTTAAGTTTAAAAAACACAGAGTCTAATTTCTGTTTTTATAATAGAAAAGTTTTTATTATACCTACTTAAATATGTATACTCAGTTCAAATTAAAATTAAAT